>NC_135622.1:26312051-26447051 GCF_053574225.1 Canis aureus | reverse complement strand
GATGCCAGAGTGGTTCAGCAGTTGAGTGTCTGCCTTTGGCTCAAGGCGTGATCCCAGGATCCGGGATCGAGTCCTGCATCAGGCTCCCTGCAGAGTGCCTGCTTCTCCCTCTGCCTATGTCTCTGCCTCTCTCTCTCTGTCTCTCATGAATAAATAAATAAAATCTTTTTTAAAAAAGTATAGGAAAACAGGGGCTTTTAAAATCACACAATTCTAGAGCCTGAAGAAAGGACTTTCAATAAAACATACAAGTAAGGAAATCCCTGTGTCCATCGCTGACCATGCCTTTTAAAATTCCCATAGTGAAGAAGAGTACACTGCTTCCAAGAACAGTTAGTCCACTGTTGGCCAGTCCTAATTGTGGCAGATTTCCTCCTTGTGATAGGCTCGAATGTGTCTTCCCGAGAAGCATACTCCTGTCATCTAATTTGGCTCTCTGGATGCTTGTCCTGTGGAATATGTCTGGGCAGGTCAGTGCTTCAAGAATTTGAAGACCATGGCTGTGACTCCCTTTCACTTCTCCTGTCTACATCAAACAAACACTCCCAGTCTCTTCAATAGTCTCATTCTGGTCTCCGATGTACCCACAGAGGGTCCCTACAGCCGAAGGAAGGTGGGTACATCAGGACAATCAAGCAAGATCCAGCAACCAATGCTAGGGCATCAGGCTCAAGAATCAGCCCAAAAGCTAGGCCCTGTAGTCCTAGGACAGCATCAAGAAATGGAGAGACAGAGAGCCAAACTGAGGGCACTACACAGGCTATTGCTGCAAGCTAGGTCCTGGGCTTCCTGAAGTCCAGTGTTCAGTGTCTGGGTGGCTACCTTAACAAACTGCTGTGTCCTCATCTACTGTGAGGCACCTTGCTAATAATTTGTTATTAATCATGAAGTGCTGATAGGCATGGAAAGTTAGTAGTTATTTGTAAGTTCAGAGCAAGTTTAAGGTTATCCCCATACTAATGTCTCCTCACTCCCATGCCATCCCTTAAGCTTTCCCAAAGAGAGAGGAAGAGTAGACTTACACTAGCATATTTAGAATTGCAGATTCTGCAGCCCATCATAGCTCTGCCACAGAGGGTATTCCCTGCTTGTGAAGGTCATTTGCCATGAGTGCTCCAGTAGAACAGAACACACGGGCAGGGACCCTGACCATTTAGTGGAATCTCCAAACCCCTAGAGATGGGGAACTATGAATTTCTCACATCCACCTCAAGTCAAGATGGCATTCTCTGGCGGGAATGTGAAAATCATCAGCACAGACTGAACTGCTGAAGAGCTCAAGTAATCTGGATCCCCATGAGGCTCCAAATTCTGTCTCCTGGCCTCTCAAGGGTAGATGAGGGTTCATAGTGCTTTATAATTATGGTGCCCAGAACAGAATATGGTATCCAGGTGTGGTACTATTCACACTTTTTGGATCTGGACTTGTGAATCCCATTTATAAATAAACGGAATTCAAAAATTCACAGTTAAGATCAGGTTACACATCTAGGCATTAAAACCTCCCAAGTTTTCTTAAAGGTGCTGTAGCCAAGTCAGAGCTTCCCTCCATGTGTCCATATGATGCTGTGTTTTTAAAATACCTTTGAGGCATAACTGACATACATTTCTAAAATCTTTAACTTGATAGACACTGACATATACACATACCTGTGAAACCATCACCATGACCAAGACAGTGAGCCTAAAATTTCTGCGTGACATTGAATTTTTTTTAACCTGAAGTGGGTCTTCCCCTTGAACCCTAGCTGATAGTATTCCAAATGGTCCAGATCATTTTGAACTTTCATTCTGTCATCACTTACATCGGTATGCTGAGGCTTGAGTCATTTGCAAGGCTGAGACCAAGTCTTAGGTTCAGAAGGGGAAGGAGGAGCAGACGCCCACCTCTAGGGTATCAAGCCCCGGACCAGGAATACAAACCCAAGGCAGGAAAGAAAGGGAAATGGTCTAGAGAGAAGAGAGTTAGAAACAAACACAATCAGGGCAGCCCTGGTGGCTCAGCGGTTTAGCGCCGCCTTTAGCCCAGGGGTATGATCCTAGAGACCCAGGATCAAGTTCCATGTCGGGCTCCCTGCATGGAGCCTGCTTCTTCCTCTGTCTGTGTCCCTGCCTCTTTCTCTCTGTGTGTCTGTCATAAATAAATAAAATCTTAAAAAAAAAAAAAGAAACAAACAAACAAACAAACACGATCATGCTGGCTGTCACTTGTGACTTGTCCTTTAGAGCTCTATGCCTACCTGCTCTAGGGGTGCCCATTAGGGAACCACTCCCCATCGGGACTGCTCTACCATTTTACACCCAAACTAGTAATTTTTAGAATATTCAAGCATAATATCCTCATATTTTTATTTGTACACATATATTCACATTCGTAGACATATTTCATGGGGAAACTGGAATTTGTACCTACCATATATTACACTTTGCTGTTCTCACACTGTATTTCACATTTTAAACAGAACCACAAATTCCAGGTGGTCACCTAGAATAACAGAAGTTTTGCTGCTTCATCTTTATGCGCTCTGCTTATTTCTAATATATTTAAGCTTCAGGAAGAGATAGTAGCACAAGGGCTGAAGACATGAACCACGGCCTGTGCAAGTTCAAGTATTTAAGAATCATAATAATTTGCTTTTGCAACAAACAGGCAGTGGAGGGCACAAGTGTTAGGGGCTAACCATGCAACTGCAACTGAGAGTCCTCTGGATTAACTTCAAGGCAGAATATAATGTTTATTAAGGGATATGTGATTTTAAAATGTGCTAATTTGAAGTTTATGCAACAGCTATTGTTTTGACCTGAGACCAATGTAGATTTTTTTTCCCCAAGGAAGAGCATTTTATCCCTGACATTGTATAGAATTGCTGGTGTATGGTGATAATAAAAACCAAATCTTTTAGTCAGGTTTTTAAAAATTAGTTTTATTGTTGTTTTTAAATTCTGGGAAGGCAACACCCCCTTACTGTCTGCCCCAGGGATGGACCTCTGGCATTATCCTCTCCTTGGTCCATGTTGTCTATGAAGCTCAAATTTTCTTAGCCTGGCTCAAAGGGAGACTATACATCTATCCTGGAGCCTGCCTCCAGGATCCCATGAACTGACTTAATACACTTCTAATGGGGCCTGATTATAGAATAATCTATGTGCTATGAACTATAGCTATAATATGTCCACAAAAAATTCTAGTGGGAAGGCCCTCATATGAGTCTTCCAAGTTACTAACAACCACTTTGGCCAGAAGAAGATTGGAGATAGAGCTCCTCTGCTGCAGTGTAAAGGCTTCACCCCAGACTGGGTGATGGAGAGACGTCTGCAATCACTATACAATCAATTTTCAGTCCTTTAATCAATTCTGCTATCAGTTCAGCAATGTCTCATGAGAGTCTCTGCACTTTGCTCTAATGAATTTTTAGTTGCTTTTCATAAAAAGAAAATGTGATTAATTTGGCATGATTTTTTTTCTCATAGGAACCCATAGTGAGTTCCAGACGCCAGACACTAAACCATACAAACTATTTTCTACAGGCTCACACACTTGTTTTATAATCCACTCTACAATTTTGCTAGGGCCTAGAGTCAAGTTTTAAATCCTGGTGAAAAGCATTGTGAGTTATCTCCTAATTTAGATCTCCTTGGGATGAAGCTGCCCTTTCTCTCCATCACCTCACCTGACAATAAGGCTTAGCCATGAGGCTGGAACTGAGAAGGAAGGAGTGTGTGTTTGAAGCAGACCTGGGCTTCTCGAACCTCAATGTACATACACATCACCAGAGACCTTGTTAAAACTCAGGTTCCAATTCAATAGGTCTGGACTGGGGCCTGAGATTCTGCATTCCTAACAAGTTCCTGGGTGATACTAAGCTGTAACTTTGAGCAACAAGAATGTAGAAATGAGAGCAAAGCTGCTCCTTCTAGTGGGATATGCATGAAAAAGTGTCAGGCAGGCAGGAAGGGGAAGTTTAATTTAAAAAAAAAATCCTGTCCCTCTGCTCTCCACCTCCCTTATTGGTGACAGGACAAGGATTATGGAAGATGAAACCTGGAGTCAGAGCTGAGTTCAGCTCCTGATTCCAGTATCTATCAGCTGTGTGATCTCAAGCAAGTACCCTAAACTCTCTGAGCCTTTGTTGCCTTAGGTGAAAATGGGAATAACAACACCTTGATTTTGAAATCTTTCAGACAGATGAATATTACTTTTCAATGAAACATGCTTACTATTTTAAGAAATGTGGGGCACCTGGGTGGCTCAGGAGTTGAGCATCTGCCTTTGGCTCAGGTCGTGATCCTGGGGTTCTGGGATTGAGTCCCACATCAGGCTCCCTGCTCAGTGCAGAGCCTGCTTCTCCCTCTGCCTATGTCTCTGCCTCTCTCTCTGTGTCTCTCATGAATAAATAAATAAAATCTTTAAAAAAAAGAAATTCAAGCAAAAGAAAATACAAAGAAAATCCCACCACTCTCAGAGTGATTTTGAAGATTAAATGAAATGTAAAATAGCCAGCTCAAAGAGCCTTGCACCAGATGAGAGCTCCATAGCTGTCAGCCTGGTCCACCTGCCCATCTGTCACATGGGGAAGTTGGGCCAGGTGATCTTAGAGCTCCTGCTTTCTTCCAGGATCCACTAATTCTCAGGCAGCCACCAGCAAGGAAGACATCCCAGCTAGAGGAGAACCCCTGCAGGAGGGGCAGGTAATTCTCTGACAAAAATACCTCTCTTCCTTCTTACTTCCCCCAGTGAGAAAGAGTATCCAGAAGACAGGAAGTCCTAAACCCACTTTTTGGATTCCAAGAGAAAGGTGCTTCTTCCAGCCAGGCTTAGCCAGGCTTAGCCAGGCTTAGCCAGATGACCTCTGAGAAGTTCCATTTCTCTTTTTCCAGTGCCCACAGAGGATATTAACTCCCACTTTCACAATGCTCTGCAATTTTCAAAGAGATGTTGTATGCAATTCCCCTTTGTTAAACCTTCACAACAACCCTTTAGAATAGTGACCACGGTCCTACCAAGGAAATTATTCTTATAGGGATTCCCTATGTCTGCCACTGCACCCAGAACAGAGGACAGAGGAAGCCATCAAAGCCCACTTTGGGCTCTGCCTCCAGCCCTGAGCATGATTTGCCCTGGCCAGTGGGTCCCCATTAACTCCTTGCTCTGCAGCCCTGCCCTGGGTTATGTCATCTGTCAGAGTCAAGAGGCTGGAAGGGCTGCTGCTGCTCAGCTCCTTGTATGGAAATAATCAGTTACTGGATAGATAAATGCAAAGAGAAGGTGCCTGTAAGGTGGACAAGCCCTCTAAAAATATAGCCAGAAAGGACTGAACCAACACGGGCTTTCTGGACTGCTAAAAAACTCAGTCTGCCAGCAGCTCTCCCCTCAAAAACCCAGGGGAAGGGAGTGTGTCTTTAAGAACACCCCATCCCTCAAGAAAAACCCAGAGGATTTTACAATATTTTAAATTCTGTCTCTCCTTCCTTCCTTGTTCCTTCCACTCTACTTTCCTTTTACAAGTATTTATTGGGCATCTACTATGTGCTGTGCATTGACTTGGTAATTGAGGGCCTTAAAGATAAACACATAAACACATATGGGCAAGATAAGGCATGTCACTCAGGAGTGCAGGTAACTTGCTGCAGGGTTCAAGGAAGGGAGACCAGTGGGGGACTTAAGGAATCTGAGAAGTCAGTTATCTATGGGGAGGAGGCACTGTCTGTACTCAGACAACGTCAAGTTCTTCCATGGAGAAGCTCTGGCTTGAGTCAAAGACATCCATGTTGAGAGGGTGAAGGCACATATAGGAGACAGGAGTAGCTCTATCTGACAAGATCATAGGATTCACCACACTGGGAAATAATGCTGAAACAATGACCAGACACAGGGGGGACCTGGAATGTTACTCTCAGTAGTATGTCCATATTCTGCAGGCAAAGGGGAGCCACCGAAGGCTTTTGCAGAGAGAAGACACATGCCCAGAGTTGGGAGGCTCATTATCCTTGTCCCCATGGCATCTACTTAATATTATTTTTACATGGCCCATGTCAACCCTTAAGGGCATCGCTGGATTCATGTTTGTACTACACATAACTTAGCATAAGAAGTTAGGTGATACTGTTTCCTTAGGTCAAAGCTAGGTATTGCCTATTTATAGGGGCATCTCTTCCATATTAAAGTGGTATTCTCAAGATTTCCTCTGCCACAACTCACACGACGAAGTTCACACACCCAACTCACTCCTGTCTGCATTTCCCACCCTCTGGCAGTGAGCATGCCCCATTTCCCATGTTCAAAACACATCTTCAGATGCATAAGACTGAAAATGATATCATTGTGGGGACAACCTGGTATTTGATCTAATTTATATTGAAAAAGCAATTATCTTCAAACTTCTGCAGTTAAGGATTATTTCAAAAAATTTAGCAATACAGCTCATGACAGGTCCTATGACATTTCATGTGTCTTGCTTCTGCAACTTAAAATGCCAGACTAAAGACATATTTCTAAGGGTGCCTGGCTGGCACAGTTGGTAGAGCATGTGACTCTTGATCTCAGGGTTGTGAGTTTAAGCCCCACTTTGGGTGTAGAGTTTACTTAAAAAATAAAACAAAATAAAGACATATTTCTAAATCTGCTATGGTTATCCTCAACAACAAGTGCAAATGTTTGACAACTGTAAGTTGAATAATAAACAGTGATTCATTCATTTTCTGAACATCAAGTGTAAATGTTTAACACTGTACCTTGAATAATAAATAGTGATTCATTCATTTTCTGAAGTAACTGTTCAGGAATTTCCCTAATCCCTTTATTAAATGATTTCTATTAATAGCACCAGTTGCCCCCACCACCCACCCACCAGCTGTTATCAGTGTGTATGCCATGCTAATCCTGGTGTTCCCACAAACCCACATAGAATTACCCCAGCTAAAAGCCCAGCTGTCCCCAGTGGACCTGAAGCTCATAACTGCTCCAATTTTCAAAAAAGCCTGGCTAGCATTAATTTCTTCTAAAGTATTCTACTTTTTCTTATGTTCTTATCTTTGTTTTTTCCTACACGTGTATGCATGATCTCCTGGACACTTTCAACTCTTTAAACAGAATCACTTAGGATCCAGTCTAGTTTTTATTTAAAGAAATTTTTTTTTTTTGTAAAAGTTCACTATCCTTGATGATTCTTAACATCTTCTGTGATGAGTCGGATTAACATGAAATTCATCTTATCAGTTGTGATAAGCTGAATAACAGCCCCCCAAAATGTCAATATCCTAATCCACAGAACCTGTGAATATTTTACACTACATAGCAAAAGGGACTTTACTTAATTCTTAGATGGCGTGAACTCTAACTAGCACTACCCCCCAAACACATACCCCATTTTGACCAGAAATATGACTCTCTAACTTCTGCTCAAGGTTCTCACCCTTCTGTCAATTAAAAAAAAAGGTTCAGTACCCTTTGTCTTGCAGACAACAGTCCAACAGTTCATTATTTGTAGATAGCTATTAGGAGAAGTTGTTCTCTAATATTATTGTAAAACATGCTTCAAATTCCTATCCTGGTCAAATCTGATTCTATGCCAGATTGGCCCAGAATCCATTTAGTTGTGGCTTTTATGTAAAGATAATGATGATGATGGTGATGGTGATGATGCTATTTTATTCAAAGTGTAATAAATGATACCCCATGGACCTTAGTCTGTAGGTCAACTGGGTTAACCAATTGATTTTTACAGTTTGGAAAAGATGGAGGTTCTATTTCAGAGTACTGGAAGAGTCCTTCCATGACCAACCAGCAAAAAAGATAAGGATCGAATCTTGTTGATGGCCTGAATCACTCTTAAGGCTAAAACCATTTCTCTTCTTCTTCCCCTTAGCATAAAATGAACTAAATAAACTATAAAAAGGAAAGTGAAGGAATGCAATGACAATAAGTAACTAAAATAAAAATAAACTTAAAAAAAAGAAACTTAAGTTTGGATATAATTTTAAAAGATATATGTAGACAGAAAAATGAGTAGTTTTTAAAATGCAAGATATGAAAAATTATAGAAAGTCAAAAGTAACTGAGGACAAGGGGTGCCTGGGTGGTTCAGCTGGTTAAGTATCCAACTCTTGATCTTAGCTTAGGTCTTGATCTCGGGGTTGTGAATTCAAGCCCCACATTGAGCTTCATGTGAGGTATGGAGCCTACTCGATAAGTGAATTAATTAATTAATTAATTAATTAAAAGCAACTGAGGATTAGAAAAGAGTTAAAATCATAAGAGCTAATAAACCAAAATGATGCTGAAGGATTCAAACAGTTTAGAAGTTCTGAGCAGGAAACAACCTTGATATCCAAAATATGGCAGTTGCTAAACTGATGTTTAACAGTCAACAAAAAGAGTACTATATAGTCATTAAAAAATGCTTTAGAAGGATAATGGTTTGAAAAGTGGCTCATAATATATTGTAAGGTAAAGAAGTTACACAACAGCCCACTTTTGTGAAAGGAAGAAACGTATACATGAATTAAATTGAACCTAAGATACTGTCAATATACTAAATATATCATTTTTTAACCATTAAAAAACAAATTCTCCCAATTAAACCATGAGCCACAGATTGTACAATACATCATGATTTCAGAGATGCCTAAAATGAAATATGTATCCTAAAATTAATAAAATACTATATTGTGTCATATTGCTTTCATTGTAAAATAAACTCCCATCCTCCCCATATTTTAATAAAATATCTTAATTTTAGGGAAGCATTTCCCCATCAAGGTGTACATTAATGTAGTGTTTCTCCCACTACCATCACCATACCTACAAATCATTGGAAAAATATTTTATATGCATCATATTTGCATAAAACAATTGTAAGGAGTCAGTTATACTCCAAAAACAGAACAATCATAAGGACATATGCCAGTATGTTAACAGTAGTTTTCTCTGAATGTTAAGGTTGCAGAGAATTTTTATTTTCTTACTTTGGTTTTTCTATAATTTCTACATTTTTTAAAATAAGCTAAAAAATCTGAACAAGGCAATATCATGAATTCCCAGATTAACCCCACTTCATGTAGAAATAAGCAGGATTACTCAAGTTAAGGTATCATGGGGGCTCATATTCTGTGTTCTCCCCAAAACTGGGCACACTCAGAGTAGAGAGCATGAAGGGTAGCAAGCAATTTTTTTATTTTTTTAAAGATTTATTCATTTATTTATGATAGAGAGAGAGAGAGAGGCAGAGACACAGGAAGAGGGAGAAGCAGGCTCCATGCCGGGAGCCTGATGTGGGACTCGATCCCAGGACTCCAGGATGGCGCCCTGGGCCAAAGGCAGGTGCCAAACCGCTGAGCCACCCAGGGATCCCTGGTAGCAAGCAATTTTTAGGAGTTCATTTACCATCCTTAGGGCTGATCCACTTGAAAAGATCATGCCCATGAAAGATAGCTCCTTGGTAAATTGACCTTATCCACCTGCTTCACCTTCATCCCTTTCCAGCCCGACCAAAAACCCCATAAGTGATGGCAAATACCTGTTCTTTCAAATACCAGTTTTTAGAAAAAAAAATCCTTAGGTTAATTTGGAGTTCAGGAAGGAGTTACCCAATTGATTAGCTATACCTGGCAGGGATTGAGGTAGTGTTACATATTTGCCCAACCTAAAATGATTGTCTCTGTACTCTTGCTCCTTTATCTTTAAGTTTCAAAAAAAGTCACAATTTTCCAATCAGCAAAATTCAAGAGGTTGTCATCAGACTAAGGGCTATATTACAGGGATGCCTGGGTGGCTCAGTGGCTGAGCATCTGCCTTCAGCTTAAGGTGTGAACCCCGGGGTCCTGAGATCAAGCCCCACATCAAGCTCCCTTTGAGGAGCCTGCTTCTCCTTCTGCCTGTGTCTCTGCCTCTCTCTGTGTCTCTCATGAATAAATAAATAAAATATTTTTTAAAGAACTATATTATAAAGGCCTAGATTGTTGCTGTTAATGCTAAACTAAGTCTATCCTAGCAAAGACAATGCAAATTTGCAAGTCAACATTACACACTACAGCATTATATTTTAAAGCTACATGTCACATACATTGTGATCCAATAATTCCATTCCTAGGATACATACCTCATGTATCTGTCCACCAAGAAATAAAAACAAAAATTGCAACCACAGACAGAAGAATGGAAAAATAAACTGTGGTACATACAAACTGACACAGTTGATTCATTTTATTAGTTACACAAAACCATATGCATGAATATTTAACACTGAGTAAAAAAAGCAAGTGGCATAAAGTCAAATATATTATACCTTTGTTTCAAAGATCAAAAAGAAAACACAAAAACTAAATTATATGTTGTTCAGGAATATGTACACATATTACTCAAAAGGCAGGGGAATAATAACATAAAATTCAGGATACTAGTTACCTTTGGAACAAACCCGGGACTGAATAGGGAAAGATAGAGAAGATGCAATGTAATTGCACACTCTAGTTAAATAGGTTTCATGGAATAGTTTCATGGGTGTTCGTTTATTGTTATGCTTCATAATATTCATGTATACTATATATGTCATATATTGTTGGAAAGAATTTTCACTTAATGCAGTGCTCAACTAAAAATAAAATCTTTCCTCATGTTTGTGTTTGGAGGGTAGGGCAGAAAGCCTGGCTTGCAGTAACACGGATTAGAATGTGCCTCTTTTGTGAGTGACTCAATCCTACCTCCCCACTCAGGTTTCTTATCTACAGTGGCTGTGTCTCATGAAGTGGCAAAATGGAAGGACCCGATGGGCAAAGGTTTCCTTTGCTGCCTCTTTAGGCTATCCCAGGTATACCCAAAGAGTAGCCCCCTCATCTTTGCAGTGACAAACTTGGGAAAAATCACTTTTTAAAAGTATCTCTTTTTAATTTTTTTCAATCAATTTAAAATCACCCCAATTTTTATAATAATAATAATAATAATAATAATAATAATAATTATACAACACTTTGTTAGCACTTTATCTGCAATGTATACTAAATTTGTTTTGTAATCATTCCTTCAAATTAATGATTTACTTACAGTAAGAAAAACATATAAACATCCCAAATATTCAGTCATAAAGAAGTGGTAGGAAAGCAGGCAGCCATTAAATACTATGTTTATGAAGAGGACATAGTAACAAAGAAGTAGCTAAATTATTAAATGTAAAACATCATAGTTTCTGTAATAAAATCCCAGCTGTGTAGTACAAATGAAACCTATGTTTTAAAATAAGCTGGAAGGAAATATACAACAACGTTTAGGGTTAGTACCTTTGTGTGAAAATATATTTTATTTCTTCCTTAGTTTTACTTTTATTTTTTTATTTACTTATTTTTTTAGTTTTACTTTTAAAATGGAAGGAAAACCCACTCAACTCCAAACGCTCTTAAAAGGGATACTAATTGACTATATCGACTTTTAGGAAACTAGAGACACCAAAGGAAGTATTCTACATAAGGCAATGTGGCAACTCAGTGACAGCACCAAGATCATTGTTCAGAGGTTTTGTTTTCTAACTTTTTAGTCTTAATTCTGAATCCCACTGACTCCTTAACTGCACTCACCTCCAGCCACAAAACATACACAAATAAACTAATAAAGTAAGACAAACTCCCGTTGAAGAGGTATTACTGTCACCTCAGCCCCCTTACATTCCTCAGGTGACCGTCAGCCATATATTCCGTTCACTATCTTCTCCCTGAAGATCCTGGTAGGCAGGAAGAAATGAAAATCTGAATGCTGATCAAATTATCCTTGGAAAGCAGTGCCCATTCTCAGGATGGTGAGTCCAGTGAGCCAAGCACAAAGCCTAGATTACTAGAGGCCATCTTGATTCAGACCACATCAATGTCAGGCAGGTCACCCCAACTTTGGGCTCAGAAAATATTCTTACAATTTAATCACTTGGCAAGGTGTTTTGTTTTGTTTGCTTTTTTAAAATAAAGCTTTAACACTAATTTAAAACTTTGGTAGTCAAGTGGGCATATGGTTGTTATATGGGAATATAAATTTAACAGAGCCACTTTGGAGAGCCTATTAAAATACAAACAGTACACTCTATGACACAATTCCTCTTCTAGCCATATGTCCTGTAGAATAATCACACATGTGTACAAGTAGACATTGTCAAGGATATAACTGCAGAAATGTTTGTTTTAATGAAAAGCTGGAAACCACCAAATGTCTCTCAATAGGGAAGTGGATAAATAAGTTTCCATGTATTTATTGGGTAGAATATCTACAGGAGTTAAAATAGGCAATCCACATAGCATATTGATCAACACAGATAGATCTACATGTGGGTAAAAGAAGTAGATCTTTGAGGATTTAAAAGAATTATCTGTAGACTTATAGTTCTCATAAGGATACATATCAAAAATATGTTTAGTGAAAAGAGCAAGTTCTAGAATGACATCTCAAATATGATGCCACTTCTGTTAAGAAAAAAAGACAAACTACAGCTATACATTGTGATATATGTATATAATAGTGCAAGAACATTCTAGAAGTAAACACATTAAAATCATAACATCTATTACCTCTGAGGAAAGACAGAGAAGATTGGGATTGGCAGAGGAAAAGATAAAAAGGGATTTCAGCCTCTTGGTAATATTCTAATTTTTCAAATGTAAATGGATTTCAGTGTTACTTGTGCATTTGCAATTGTTTTTTTAAAGTCTCAGCAATTACTTTATGCTTTAATATACTGATTATACTCAAGAAGCTAAAAACATGGAGCCTTCTGTAGGAAAATGTTTCCTATAGACCACACCCACCTTTCCATTTCCCTTCCCTCTGCCCTCCCCACACACAGCACACCCACTCAGCCACGTTCCACATTCAATATTCAATGTACTGTGAAAAAAGTGCCCCAAAGCCTTTGCTTATCTTTACAACCCTCCTAGGGACCAGAGTAAATCACATTAACAATGACTCTTTGCAGAAAAAAAAAGATACCAGAAAACAGCTGTCAGAAGTGCCATTTTGTTAAAAATGATCACATGGATTCTATCCCTTTCCCTTAGGATTTTGAGAGCAAAGGATTTCAGAGTTTGGCATGAGCCACACCAACAGAAAAGGTGGCAACACCCCACATTTCATACCTGTCAAAAACTACTGCGGAATAAGCCCGCTCAGCAAAGATGACATCCGCAGCCCAGAACTCCTTAGTGGCCTTCAGACCTCTGCCCTTGCCCTCAGAAGTGAAGACCTCCACGTTCTCCATTCTCCCTATTGTCATCTCAGAGTCCCTCAGGCAGCTCAGTGGATATATCACACTGAGCCAAGTCCCTTGTCCTTGCTATTTCAGCACCTTCAGCATCCCAAAGAGCAAGCCTATAAATGGACAAGCACCTCCCCTTCCCTACCCCCTCAGCTGCTGGGCCCTCACCTCCCCCTCTGCCACATTTCCTGGAGGTGGGAATGGGGCAGAAGAGAGGACAGTGATCTGACAAGGGTCTCATTCATCACCCAGCAAAACTGACAAGGCAGAAATGACCATGGGCTGGTGTGCCTCTCAGATTGGGTCTGAAAACTGAAAAGTTCCTTTGCAAGAAGCAGCTCAGTCCTGGATGGCAGTTGTGCTCAGCTTTAGTTGGAATAGGGAGCACTTGGTCAGTACGGTATTTTTAGCAGCCAGATGCCTCTGTCAATCCAAAGCAGACAGCTGAAATGGTCCAAGAGAAGAGGTGATGCTTGCTGCTCTGGGAACCTTCAGCTGTCAGGCTTCTACTTTCTCAAGTGTGATGGGCCCCTTGTCGCCTTCCCTCTCCTCCACAGGCAGACTGTTTGCAGAATACAGCAGATGCCAAACTGACGCCCTTGGCATATACATAACATTATTATTTAGGCTACCAGGGGCATTTCTCTTCTTCAGTACTACCTGGGGCTCCCACAGCACTCCCACCCAGGGCATGAAGGTCTGGGAGCTCCCTGATGATGCAGGTGTGCTGGATGCAGGCTGTATTTGGAGAAGTGGCAAGCTTTGGCAATGAAAAGCCTCATTTCTATCCTTTTATCAAGTCTCCCTTAAACATGTGTCTGCTGCCAGGAAAATACCAACATGCTCTGTCTTTCCTCTTTCCCAGGAATGAGGGCATTGGAGGGGCAATTCTAAAATGTCCATTGACCTAAATGCCACTGTTCTTTTTCTTTTTTCCTTTTAAGTAAACTCTACACCCAATGTGGAGCTTAGACTCACAACCTGGAGATCAAGAGTCACATGCTCTACTGACTGAGCTAGCCAGGTGCCCCTAAAAGCTACTCTTCTTGATTGCCAGACAGCTGTTACTAAAGTTGAAAAGACAAATACCATATGATTTCACCTACATGTGGAATCTAAAAAGCAAAACAACAAAACAAAGCAGAGACCCACAAATACAGAGAACATACTGGTGGCTGCCAGAGGGGAGGGGGTGGGAGAATGGGCAAAAGGGGAGTAGGAGATACAGCTTCCAATTGTGGAATGAATATGTCACAGAGATGAAAGGTACAGCACAGGGAATATAGTCAATGATATTGTAATAGCATTGTATGGTAACTGATGGTAGCTACACTTGTGAGCAGAGCATAATGTATAGAGTTGCCAAATCACTACAACGTATGCCTGAAACTAATATAGCATTGCATGTCAACGACTCTTCAATTAAAAAAAATAGAATAAAAAGCAAGCAATTTTTAAAAACAATAAATAAATAAATAAATAAATAAATAAATAAATAAAATAAAGTTTTGAGAGTGCCCCAAAGAGTAAACATCACATGCTCCCAAAGGGAAAAAAAAAAAAAGATTAAAAAGGAGCTCTTCCATCTAAGTTAGCTTCAAATGAATACCTGGATTCACACTGCCTGGCAACTCAGGGCCTTGCAGCAACCAGTCTTTTCTCAGGACCCAGTGGCTCAGCCTGGTAGGGATTAGGTTGTTCTCTAGACACTATTCCCCTGGAACAGGTTCAACCCCAGCCAAGGTCAAGAAAGAAATCTAGATGCCCCAAGTCAGAGAGACAGAGGGAGCATCAAGCCTAATGCTTTAGTTATACCTGTGAGTGTCAACCCTATCAGAATAGTATTATATTAGTGTGGTAGATAGAATATGGCCCCCAAAGATGTCCAGGTCCTACTCCCTAGACCTGGGAATACGTTACTTTATATGACAAAAGGAACTTCACAGATGTGATTAAGGAGAGAGAGAGGGAAATTATCTTGGATTGTCCAGGTGGGCCTAATGGAATTGCAAGAATCCTTTTAAGAGAATGGCAGGGGCCAGAGACAGAGAAGGAGATATAACAATGGAAGCAAGAGGATCAGAGTCAGAAAAATATTTGAAGATACTATATTGCTGGCTTTGAAGATGGAGGGATAAGCCATGAGCCGAGAAATACAGGTGGTCTCTAGAAACTGGAAAAGACAAGGGAACAGCTTCTCCCCCTAGAAGCTCTAGAGGAACAGCCCGATCACACCTTGATTTAAACTCTGTGAACCCCATTTCTGGCTTTTGACCACCAACCTGTAAGATAATAAATTTATGTTATTTTAAGCTACTAGGTAATTTGTTATGGCAACAATAGAAAGCAAGCATATAAAATATCACATCTCTTTTGCTACTCTGAAATGAAATGGCATATATAATATGATTTACTAGCTCTTATGCCTAAAAAATATAAATTACTAACCTGTAGTCGGAATGTTTGTGTCTCACTTCTCTCCACCCCCATTTTAAATTTCAAATTGTTGAAGTCTAAGGTAATGGGGCTTCAGTCACAAACATGGTGCCCTTATAAATATAAGAAGCTCCAGAGAAGTCCCTAGGCCCTTCTGTATGTGAGGACTACAAACGATCTGGAAGAGAGTCCTCACTCAACCGCGCTGGTGCCCTGATCTCAGACTTCCAGCTTCCAGAACTGTAAGATATAAATTTCTGTTGTTTATAAGCTACCCAGTCTATGGTATTTTGTTATTGTAGCCCAAATGGACTAAACCATTTACCTAACCTAATAAGGGAGAAATATAATCAAAGTTAGCTTATAATAAAATAATATATATTCATGGTAAATTAAATATGTCAATAAGCTCATTTTGTATATGCATGGGCACAGCTGCACTAGAAAACAGTGGTCAGGGCAGCCCAGGTGGCTCAGCAGTTTAGCATTGCCTTCAGCCCAGGGCCTGACCCTGGAGACCCAGAATCGAGTCCCACATTGGGCTCCCTTCATGGAGCCTGCTTCTCCCTCTGCCTGTGTCTCTGCCTCTCTCTCTATCATGAATAAATAAATAAAATCTTAAAAAAAAAGAAGAAGAAAAAAGAAAGAAAGAAAGAAAGAAAGAAAGAAAGAAAGAAAGAAAGAAAGAAAAAAAGAAAGAAAGAAAGGAAGAAAGAAAGAAAGAAAACAGTGGTCAGATGTGTGGACCTCCCCCATAGAATCACTGTCATAGTGAGAGCTAAAAATGTAGGTTGATTTTGGGGACACAAACACCACACAGGGCACTGTTGTTTGTGACATGATTTTTCTGAAATGTTGAATGACTCTCAGTCAAGTTCTGAATGAAAGAAAAGTATAATCCTTCAGTTAACAAGAGGCTGCATTCCTGGAAAATTTAGCAAATATTAAAAAGACTCTATGATTACATATAAAACAGAATTCTAGACTCTGATAATTATAAACAAAGTTTCACCTATCTAGGATGTACATCTGTGTATTTGAGGTTGTGAGGGTCAGGCAAAGAATCTTCAATGTATAAGGCTTCCCCGGATAACTTGCATCTTTGGCAGGATCAATGAGATAGAGAATGTTGGCTCTAGTTATTAGGCTGGTGACAGGGAAGGGGGCACATAGTCCTATTCCACTGCTTATCAACCTAAATCCTATATAAAAATTTTTGCCCACCTGTCGCCTTCCAGTTCTCCCCCCATCCCATGGGATCTAAACCTTTCTTTGTGTCCTCAGTCCTGCCCACAATATGCCAGTAGCACTGTATAACCAGAAGTTTTCCCCTGCACACATTTCTAAAATGCTGCCTAAGTGGTGGAACTGCCTTCATGACAACTGTTGGTCTTCATCAACAGGAAAAACCCATCTAGAGTTTTGGGTTTTTTTTTTTTTTAAGAGTTTATTTATTAATTTGAAAGAGAGGGTGAGCAGGCGAGAGATAAAGAGAGAGAGAGAGAGAGAGCACAAGCAGGGGAAAGGGGGAGAAGAGGAACAGATACTCCACTGAGCAGGGAGCCCAATATGGGGCTCAATCCCAGGACCCTGGGATCATGACCTGAACAGAAGGCAGACACTTAACCGACTGAGCCACCCAGGAGCACCCCCTCATCTAGAGTTTTGGAAGGACATCTTATTGCCCTACTGGAGATGTTTAGCAGAAAAGATTCAGGTAGAACATAAGAGCTTTCTTCAATACCATATATTGAGGTATGGAAAAAACAGATTTATTTTATGTTTCCTAAGAGATCAAACTTGGGGGGAGAGTAGACATACTATGCGACAGTGTGGTATGGTGGCTAAGATCACAGACTTGAGCTTCACAGACCTTTAAAGTCATGTTTCTGTGGAGCTGTTTTCTACTCCAAGAAAATGGAAACATTTAACACTGTTAACTATTTTATTTTATTTTATTTTATTTTATTTTTTATAATAAATTTATTTTTTATTGGTGTTCAATTTACCAACATACAGAATAACACCCAGTGCTCATCCCGTCAAGTGCCCCCCTCAGTGCCCGTCACCCATTCACCCCCACCCCCCGCCCTCCTCCCCTTCCACAACCCCTAGTTCGTTTCCCAGAGTTAGGAGTCTTTATGTTCTGTCTCCCTTTCTGATATTTCCCACACATTTCTTTTCCCTTCCCTTATATTCCCTTTCACTATTATTTATATTCCCCAAATGAATGAGAACATACACTGTTTGTCCTTCTCTGATTGACTTACTTCACTCAGCATAATACCCTCCAGTTCCATCCACGTCGAAGCAAATGGTGGGTATTTGTCGTTTCTAATGGCTGAGTAATATTCCATTGTATACATAGACCACAGCTTCTTTATCCATTCATCTTTCGATGGACACCGAGGCTCCTTCCACAGTTTGGCTATTGTTGTTAACAATTTTAATAGCCATCCAGTCTCTTTCCTTCATATGTCTGGATAAAGAAGGGTAGTGTGAAAGGGAGGGAAAATGGGACAGCTCAAGCCAGAGGACTCCCAGTCTGGGAGAGAGATCTGAGCTGGGAGATTTCAGAAAAGAGTTATGACAGAAATAACCGCCATGGTTCTATTTACCTCTATTTCAGCTGAACTTCCCTTGCACCGCAAACCACACTTTTGTGCCAAGAGTGTCACTATGGCCACCAAACACTCCCACACCCTAAAAAAGGTGTGGGGAAGCTTGCAGAAGATACTGGGCCAGAGTAATGTCAGGTCCTGTCATGCACCTTAAGGGTTAGAGAAGGTGACATGAAGAAGCCTAGTATGGAGGCTGTTTTGGAGTTTTAAGTATATCAATACTTGGGCTTCAAGTATCCTCTTAATATGAGCTCCATTTTATTAACCCGCATCTTGGGTAGGAGCTGCTCCCATATCCCAAGTTGCAGCCCCCAAATCTTTAGCCTGTATTCACACTGTATCTCTCCTGAGCCTCTGAGCAAATAATCTCAGAGGCCTTGAGAGTGGTTGCATTTCCTTCAGGATATGCTGCAATAGAAAGAATATGTACAAATAAGTGTGAAGGTGGAGACATAAATGAAACCCAGACGAATGGTTTTGAAACATTAGGACAGTTTGCATGCCTGCATTAGCATGGCAGTGGCTCATCTACCATACTGTCCAGGAAAACTCCAATCATCACCCCTTCTATCGCAGACTCCCTTGCTGGGCCACACACCTACAAAGGTCTACCATCTAGTGGCTAATCAAGAGAACTTCAAGATTTATTCAGTAAAAGAACAGCCCCTGACCACTGGATTCTACCTCCTTTGTACCGGTGCTAAGGTTCATTTCCTCCAGGGGTCAACAAGTTTTCTTTGAGATCTTGAACTAAGTATGGTTTGTACCTTCTTTAATAGTTGGGGGGAAATGTCAAAAGAAGAATATGTTGTGACACATGAAAATTATGTGAAAGCTACATTTCAGTGACTATAAATTTTATTAAATAAGAGCCATACGAGGGGGCACCTGGCTGGATCAGTGGGTGGAGAATGGGACTCTTGATCTCGGGGAAGTGAGTTCAAGCTCCACATGGAGAGTAGAGCCTACTTAAAAAAAAAAAAAAAAAAAAGCTATTCTCGTCTGTTTACATATTTTCTATGGTTGCTTTCACACTATAACAGCAGAGTTGAATACTTGCAACAAAGACCATATGGCCCACAATGCTGAAAATATTTACTATCTGGCCTTTTACAGACACTGTTTGCCAATGCCTGCTTTAAACTAATAATAACTTAATGCCTAGCAACATTAAATAAGCCAGGCACTGCTCACTGCTTTCAGGTGAATTCACTGGCTGATTCATTAATTTGTTTCATAATCACTATGAGTGACAGAATCAAAGAAAAAGTTCTTGTGCACATCTACCACTCACATTCCAGACAGGGACAGGTTTCCTCTGTAATAGTCCCTTATATCTTGTATAACTACCTCATTGGCAAAACTTTAAACTCTCTAGCCTCTGTGTTCTTAATGAAATAGCATGCTTGCTTCCATCGCTTTTCTTTGGCTCCTAGAAATCCCTGGCTACAAACTGCTTTCTTCCCAAGAATTCCTAAATTTGCTCATTCCACATGCATTTATCGGCATATGTATCAGGCACTGTGCTCAGTGCCCCAAAACAAAGATGAATGAAATGTGGGCCCTGTGTTTAAGAGACTGACCAGAGACAATTATGGAAGAGCAAGTAAGGATGGTGAGAAGATATAGGAAGCAAAGGGGAAGGGATATCCAGGGCAGCCTGAGGAGCCAGGGAAGGTTTCAGAGAAATAGCTAACAGAAGGCAGAAAGAGAAGCAGAGTTGCAGGTGACCATTTCAGTCCCATGGACATAGCAGCACAAGCAGAGATGTGGAGGTAAAGAAATAGCACTATGTACAGACAACAATAGGTTGGGTATTGTAGGAGCTTCAGAAGCACACATATTATATCTCTGTTTGTCATTCGAGCACCAGACTATAGCCTTTGTCCCAGTGTTTCATATACATTTGAAAGTTTTTTAAACTATAAATGATTGAATGTCTTAATTGTGCTTTATTAACATTACCTCGTTTTTCATAATAACTTTCGAAGTGGGTATTACTGAGGCCCCTAGTTAAAAAACAGCAGCATCTCCTAAGTATAAACCCCAGAGAAACTCTCACATGTGTGCATAAAGTGACTACATAAGAACATGAGAGCGGTACTATCTATAAAAGCAAAAACTGGAAGCAAACTCGACGTCTATCAATAGGAGAATGGCCAGCTTGTGGTGTAGTCATGCAATGAAATGTTATAGAGCTGTGAAGGTGAATGAATTAGATCCTGACACCTCAGCATACCTTAGATATCAAAACATAATGATAAGTGAAAAAAGTAAGCTGCAGGTGAATAAACATATGTATAGTAACATTTACATAAAGTTTTACATCATGCAAAGCAAGATTTCATGTTATTTAGAGATACATAGATATGTAACAAAAGTATTAGGAAACGAATAGGAAAGAGAAATGCTGAATCCAGGATACAATTTACTTCTGGAGGGAGGAGGAGGTCATTAGAAGTAGAGAGAAAACATTCAGAAGAGGAAGTAGCATATGCAACAGTTTGGTGTTTATAGGAATCAGTAAAGGTTTAATGTTGCTAAATCATAACGTGAAAGCAAGGTGGGGAGGTGACAGCAGTAGGAAGATCATGAGATCAAGGTGCCCAGAAGCCTAGTAGTGCTGTTTGACTTTCTCCAATAGACAATGGAAAGTCAGGAATGACTTCTAGATAGAATGCTTTGGCAATAGTATGAAGAGCAGATGGGACTGGTGAAGTCAGAAGGGTAAGTTAGGCATCTTTTGCCATGGTTCTAACAAGAGATGATGATCACCTGAAACTCGGCGAGGGCAGTGTGACAGGAGAGTCTACTCAAGAGAAACTTTTGCGCCATGTACTAGGAGACATGCCCACCAACAGGAAAATGGGTGGAATATTGGACAGCAGTGAGACAAATAAATAACACCTATATGCAACAGCTTGGCTGATCCTCCAAATGTTGAGAGAAACGAGTTCCAGGAGACTGCATAGAGGAAGCTATCAATCTTATGAAATTCAAAATAAACTTTTCTTTTTAGCCACACGTGTATGTGATAAAGACACATATATGAAAGGAAATGAGGACTACAAACCAGGGTCGTGGTTTCTTTGGGAGATGGGGAATGAGATGAGGTGCGAAGGAGGGGAGACAAGAGTCATTTACGGACCAATGACCACAACGTATCACGACCAAGGCTCTTGCTCACCCTAACCCTGCACGTTGAAGACCCTAACAAAGGAATGACAGATAAAGATGATGTATTTCTCAGATACTTTGGAGGAAGAATCCAGAGGCTTCCAGACGTTTTCCCAGTCGGTTTTTAGATTCACTAACCGCATGCGAGCGGCCACACGCGCTCTCCCTTCCCTCGAACGACGAGGAGACAGCCCCCGCCCCCGCCGAAGAAAGCGGGAACCACCGGCGCGAGCCACGGTGAGAGCGGAGCCCCGAAGGAGGAGGAGCGAAGGGGGCGGGGCCAGAAGGGGCGGGGCCAGAAGGGGCGGGGCCCGAGGGGCGGGGCCACAGGGCCTCTCTGGACGCGGGGCGGCCCGCGCAAGCGCAATCGCGCGCCTTCCCGCTATGGCGCCGGCGCCGTCCAGTCAGCCGCGGGTGGTGGCGGAGACTTCCCCTCAGGAAGCCCGGTCTCCGCCTCCTCCTCTCACTCCGCCTGCTCGGCGGCGGAGGCGGCGGTGGCGGCAGCTGCTGTCCCTACCTCTCCGCCATCTGCACCCCGGCCTGTCCCCCGGCCGGCGGCGTTAGCGGGGAGGGGGAACAGTAGTTGTAGACGCCCGCCCCTGCCTCAGAGAAGGTGAGTTCCCGCCCCGGCGGCGGGGGCGGCCCGGGCTTCAGCCCCTCAACTCCGCGGCCCGGTGACGGCTGGGCGCGCCCCGAGTGTGCGCCATGGCCGACGGGGTCCGGGCGGGCGTCCACTCGCCTCCCTCAGCCCCGCCGACCCGCCGGAACGTGGCGCCACGGCTCCCAGGCGGAGCGTGGAGCGTGGAGCGTGGAGCGTGGAGCGTGCAGGGGCCTGGGACGCCGAGGCCGGAGCGGGCAGAGGCGGAAGTGCGGCCCTGGAGTGTCAGGGACGGGGAAGCGGGACTGGTGAGGAAACTCCGAGATGAGGCGAGGAAGGGCCGCAGACGTGCGGGCGAGGAGCCTCGGCTGAGTGCACTTCCACCTCCGGGAAAGTCGGTGTTGAGGCAGGAGTGGAGTTAGGACCTCGCCGAGCCGGGGAGTAGGCGGGGAGCCCAGCCCTGCGGGGGGGCGCCCGCCCGCGCGGAGAGAAGCGCGCAGAGGGTTTTGAGACGCCCCGTGGGAGAGTCTTCCTAGGCTTTTTGAGGGTAGCACCCTGTAGAGCAAGGTCCTCAGATTTTTTAGGCCTCTCGATAGCGGCCTGAGCTCAGTACGGATCTGCCAGTGTCCAAGATAGCAAAGCGGACGTGAGGGAGAGCGGTGAAAAACAAGTCCCTGAAGCTCCCGGCAGCAGGGGAAAGCGCTGAGCTCCGTCCGGGTTCGCGCGGAGCTGACTGGGAGTTTTAAAGGGAAAACGAGGGACCGGAGGAGAGGTGGGGTTCAAGAAGAGTCAGGGAGGTGAGGAATTACAAAAGCTGGTTCCTTGGGGATGGTGTCGGGCGGCTGGCAAGTAAGGAAGTTAGGGTTCTGCCCTCCTACCACCACGGGGAGACCCAGGCCTAACCTTCCCGAAGATTACACCTCAAAAGGAACGGCCGGCCTTCCGGTGTCTGAGAGGGACTCTTCGGAGTTGTAGGAGGTACGCATCATCTCAGACACCGGAAGGATTCACAGTCCAAAGCCATTTTGAGTTAAACACTCAAAAATAGAGATCAGGGGCCTGTCATCAAATGTTGGTTCTGAAAACAGTACATTTATTTTTTTTTTTAAAGATTTTATTTATTCATTCATAAGAATACACGGAGAGGAGAGAGCGAGAGAAAGAGAGGCAGAGACACAGGCAGAAGGAGAAGCAGGCTCCATGCAGGGAGCCCAACGTGGGACTCGATCCGCGGTCCCCAAGGTCAGGCCCTGGGCTGACTGCAGCGCTAAACCGCTGAGCCACCCGGGCTGCCCAACAGTACATTTATTTTGACAGCCCTGAGCTTTTTCTAGCAGGAGCTCCAAAGGGGATTGGGTCATCCCAGGATTCCGCCTTAAGCTGTTGGAGACCTGTTAAAATTGGGGCAAGGGGTTTGGAAGAGGTGGTTTCTGGCCAGGGTTTTCACAGTTATCACCAACACGTTACCCCTTAACACAAAAAGTTATTTCTGAATCATCTCAAACATTGTTTGAGTTCTTACAAGTCCTATATACCTATCAACAGCCTGTAGGGAGGTAAGGCTGTAAAGACAGTTTTGGAAATGATTTTAGGTGGTGGAGCTTGATCGCATTGCACATCTCAAGTAAAACATTTAACCATCTTCAGTCTCGTAATTTTTAGTATGCTGTGTTGCCTCATGTTGCTTTCTGTCTCCAGAGCAAAAGACGGTGGAAGCCAAAATATTGTAGAATAATTTAGGTTCCTCTTTTCTGGAGAGAGACATCAATAAATATAATAACTTCTTGAAAATAATTTCATTTTTACCCTCTTTCATGATTATATTCTATTTTTCTGTGCTATTCCATAATCTTTTACATACTTCACTTTGGAGGAATGGCAAAGTAGTTTTTTAAAAAATGCATACATTTCTTAAAACATTTTTGTAAGCACCTTACAAAAATTTCATACACTAAAAATGGAATTAGAAAGTCATTGCAATCAAATGATGTTCTATTCAAGGTCTCTTAATGAAAGCAACCTTTGGAAGACTAGATTTAGGGTCCTTAGTCAGCCTAGGTTATCGTTCTGAGGAAAAAAATTTGGATTTATTTGTTTTCATACCAAACTTACTGCCCCTCACCAGATAAGCCTGAGCCATTTATAGGTTTTGAGACTACAATTCAGTTTGGCTCTCATAGCCAGATCGCAGGAAGATTTGGAAACAGTTTCTCATAGAAAAACAGTTTGCCAGATAACATTTTGTGTGTGTGTATGATGACTTTGAATGTGTGTGATTACTTAGGACTTTATACAGTGTCAGTTCACACAATGCTAGCAGTAACCTTTCTATACAACTTCAAGGTGGTATAATGAGAATGCTGGAATAGGGATCTAACAAGTAGTAGGTTCTAGTTAGTGCTAGTTTGTCCACTAGCTATATGACCTGAGAAAAGTCCCCAATTTTTCTTTCAAACTCAAAGTCCCAAATTTATTTTTTGAGATTTGTCATCTGTGGGGAGGGGGAATTGGATTACCCCAGTTGAGTGGTTCTCAACCAGGGGTCTTTTTGCAACCCCACCCCAGAGGACATTTGGCAATGTCTGGAGACATTTTTGATTTCCACCACCGGGCAAGAAGGGGCGTGGTGAGCACAGGTGTTACTTGGCATCTATATGATACAGGGTAGAGATGCTGGCAAACATCCCAAAATGGACAGGGCAGCCTCACTCCCACCCCAACAAATGATTTTCCTACCCAAGATGTCAGTGTCAAGGTTGATCTCTGCACCAACCGAACTTTAAGGTCCTTGACAGCATTGAAATTGTGAACTAACTTGACAGTTCTACATTGATATTCTTTCCATGGATTGGCTGTGTAGAACAGCAGTTCATAAAACATGAAACTTCCAACTGTAATGGCTATCAGGTGACAAAGAGTGATTAAGTCTCTGAGTTAAGACTGAGACCATTCACTAGGATTTGAAAAACAAAATATAATTCTTTACCTAAAAAATTACCTTTTGTCTCTTTATTTTGAGTAAATATCCTCATTAACTGTTCAGTTAACTGCTACCTAACAAATGGTCACTATTTGGTATATTATAGTATTTAAAACAATGGTGGGAGTCCATATATTTTTAGTTGAGATATTTGTAAAAGCCCTAAATAATTGCCGGTCAAAATAGTACATAAGAAGAGGGGGGAAAATATTACTTGTTACTTATCCGGTATTTTTTTTTTTCTTAAACAACTTTTGCAAAAGGTATGTAAGAATTATCATGCATCTAGTTACTAAAATTCCAGTCACTCAAGATCCTGATAGGACTATTAACTGATTTGAAGAACATCTTCTAATCCATTTTCACCTATAGCTCCTCTAAGAGGAGCTCTTCTGATTTGGACTTGATAATGAACAGATGTAAGGATTAAATATTGGCAAACAGGAAATATATATAAGGTGTAAGATTACAAACCGGAAATTGAGAAATTAGACTTCCATCACAGAAACCTAAAGAAATACCACTTAACCAGACTTCTATGAAAAGAAATATACATAGAATTTATGGTGAAGGTGTCATAAGATTTTCCAGGACACTTTGTAATTCATTCAGTGAGGTTTCTCAATATTTTTGACACTCAAAAAAAATTTTCACTCAGTAATGATATTCCTGAGGGATTAGTAAAAACAAAGCCACAACAGACAATTCTTGCTTATTTGCTTCTCTTAAAAAAAAAAAAATTAAATGGGCTCAGTTTTAGAATAAAGGATATTTTTGACTCCTCATGGAATCATTAACCCATTTACATAGCAATTGCCTAAAAATGTTTTCCTTTGTTTTCATGATATTAAGCAGAGATTTAGATCAAATGACAGAAAAATCTAGCTAATAGCTAACATGTTAACATTTATTCAGAAAACATTGAGTTTCTGCTATGTACCAGGTACTCAGCTCAGTACTAAGGACATACAAATGAATTAGGCACAGCCCTTTTAAAGAGCTTAGTATTAATGTTAGTGAAATTAGGAAAAAAAAGTGGAGAAAATTCAGGGTTTTTTTAAACCTAAGAAAAGTTTATTTCTCTCTCAAATTACAGTAAAGCTGAATGCTCCAGAGCTGGTTTGGCTGCTTTGCCATTCCTGACACACAACTCTATCTCTGAGTCTGAAATGGCTGCGGAGGAAATGTAGGATAGTGGTGTAAGGCAGTCAAATTCTCCATAGTGGGGTGGGGAGAAGACCCATTAATTGACAACCTCTAAAATTGGTAAGCAGCAGCAGGGTGAATGCATTAGAGAAAATGCAGCTGTAAATGCGTATTAGCCAGGACTCCTGAAATAATCAGGAGTAGTTCATTGTTTTTTGTAAATTTGTGCTCTGCCCAAGACCTATTTGCCACATGCACACCAGAGCACATTATGTTGTAAATCTAATGTTGACAGCTGGATAGAATGGTTGAGGAGGAAGATGTCTGGAGAGACATTAATGATTATGTGTTTCAGATTTGTTGCCTTTATTAGCTGTCAATATGTGAAAATATTAACTAAGCATGTTAAAACAAGTAATAAGATTTCCATTACTAACTTCATCAAGTATATGTTAGGGCATGAGCAATGGGGCATGAGCATCCCTTCTTACAGACCTATTCACATTTACTAACCCTTTGGAAGGACTGGAATGCATTTGGTGGCATCCTGATGTAGGATGTCTGCCTGAGTCCAAGTAAAATTAACTTCACAAGCAGAATCCTTGAGCTAGCTAGCCATTGATGTTCAGACTTAGAGACATAAATGTTAAATGTCTATAAATGTGAAGTACTCCCAATTAATGATTTTCTTAATTATTTTGTATTTTATCATTGGAAATATGCCATGGTAGTAAATAAACCCTTAATTATTTTTGTGATTTGTTGTATTAGTGTGAAATAGCTAGAGCTTAGCAAACTCCTAGATCAGATACTAATCTCATTTCCTAAAAAGGCAAGGTTAATAACCAAAATAGCTAAGAGTATTTTTTATGGTAACAGGTACAGGGATGCATTTCTATTACAATTAGATCTCTAGGGACACCTGGGTGGCTCAGCGGTTAAGCGTCTCCCTTTGGCTCCAGGTGTGATCCTGGAGTCCCCTGATCGACTTCCACATCAAGCTTCCTACATGAAGCCTGCTTCTCCCTCTGCCTATGTCTCTCTCATGAATAAATGAATAAAATCTTAAAAAAAAAAATCTCTAAAAAACAGGTAAAAAGAAAGAAAAACATGCAAAGATAACAACTACAAAAGATAGCAAAGGTAAGACAGAATCCATTACCTAGTGTCCTAAAACTTAATGCGATTCTCTGCTTATCTTTCCTGAGATTATAATAATGTTAAAAGATTGCAAAACTCAAGAGCAGGAACAAGGAAGGATATCCATTCTTACCACTTCTATTCAGTATCCTGCCGAAGGTCCTAGCCAGTACAGTCAGACAAGAAAAGCAAAAGGAGTTCAGATTGGAGAGAAAGAAGTAACACTGTCTTTATTTGCAGATGATATGATCATATATGTAGGAAACAGCAAGGAATCTAGGAAAAGGCTACTAGAATAAGTTTAACAAGGAAGTAAAATACAAGGTCCATATACAAAATAAAAGGTATTTCTGAATGTTAGCAACAAACAAGTTTAGATTTTAAAAAATACTACTTACTAATACATTAAGAAAAAATACTTTTAGATAGTTTTAATCGAATTCATCTCTGAGAGAAAGATGCAAATAATGGAAAAATACAAGATGTCTCCTAATACTTCTTAGTGAATTAGATTTAAAAGTATAAGATGATGCCATTTATTTGGTGTATTTTTTAAGGGGGAAGAATCGAACTAAAAGTAACCAAATCAACATCCTAATCCTAATTTTGCCCATTTTTCTCTTCAGAAATATTTAATAAACATTTTTTAAGACCTTCATGCTGTATGAGGTTTAAATGCCATGGCACAACACAAATGATGTGGGGCATAAAATTTTTTAATAAGATTTTTCACTTAAAATCAGTTGATTTATTCACCAAACCTGAGACTTATTAAGAACATTTTATATAGTGCCAAAGTTCAGGTTTTACAATTTCTAAATGAGTGGGTGGAATGGAACAAGTTCTCTCTTGACAGTTCTAGAATTAAAGTAGAGCGGTTCTTAGTTTTTTATTAAGATATGAAGCTCTATTTGGCAGTTTTGAATTATGAGTAATTCATATTACTCATGTGTTTCATATTTAACACAATAGTTGATGTATGGTGTTTTAACTTCCACAATGGCTTTCCATGTTTTTACTGAAATAAAGACCAAGCCTCCAGCTATTGAATAACCTACATAGTTTCATTTCTCTGAAATAAAAGATACCATATTCTTGCTTTTTTCACTATGATATATTTCCTAGAGGTAAATGAGCAAGTAAATAGCATTATGAGTGTTCATCTATAAGTTTGTGGTATATGTGCAGTATAAATAGGAAGTTTTCAGAATTTTGTTAGATTTTTTTCCAAAAATATTAGAAATGAGTTTTGGTCAAGACAAACTGTTTCTTGCTTAGGACCTTGTACCAGCCTATAAATAGTAAAATTAGCTAGTATCTTAGGTCTGCTTGATACTCCATACTCCTATGAGTATTAAAATATACATGACACACATTAACAAGATATAAACTGAAATCTTCAAAAAATTGGTTCAAAATCGGCAATCATAAAAGACAATATTGACTGATCAAGTCTAACTTTTAGCTTTCATTTTAATTTTATTTTTAAGATTTACTTATTTTAGAGAGAGAAGGGGAGAGGGAGAGAAAATCCCAGGCAGCAGGGAGACTGTCTCGGGGCCTGATCTCATGACCCCGAGATCATGACCTGAGCCATTATCAAGAATCAGACACTGGACTAAGCCACCCAAGTGCCCCTCAGCTTTCATTTTTAAAAAGTCCCTCTAAAACATGAGTTAGCTTGAAATAAAAATTATTAGGTACTCCTGTCAGGCACCCCTGCTCTGTTTACATATAACCTTTCCTTTATTTGGCTTTCTGTAGTTACTAGAATGCTTGGGAGAACATTTCACTATGTCAGTTAAATAAATGAAATCCTAAATAACAATGAAAGTAGCTCATTCATTCAGCACTTACCATGGGCCATATACCGTTCTAAGCATTTTACATGTATTCATTTCCTTAAGGCTCACAACTCTTTTGAGGTGTATGTTATATCCCTATTTTAAAGATGAGGAACTTAAGGCACAGAGAGGTTGAGAAATTTAACCGAGCCTACACAGCTAATAAGTGCCAGAACTGACTCCAGAGTCCCTATGTCTGGCTCCTAGGAGCAGTGAGATAAGTGACATAATATACCGGCAGTAGTTCTGCATAAGTGAATTGGCCTTTGTTAGGTGAACAATCTTTCTGGAAACAAAGCCAACATTTAACAATCCAGTTTAACAAATTAAGGTAAAATTATTCCTTTCCAAAAATATCTGTTACAGATCTTTAAGCTCCTCTGATACACTTTATTGAGATACACTGTACTTAAAATATACACATACTTAAAGTATACAAGGCAGTAAGTTTTTGACAGGTATATACTCCCACACAACCATTTGTAAACAATAAATGCCAGATATTTCCATCAACAACAAAAGCTTTCTCAGGCCTCTTTATAATCAATCCCTCCCTCTACCTCTGTCCCCAACAACCACTAATCTACTTTCTATTACTATAGATTAGTTTATATGTCTAGGACTTTTTACAAATATAGAATCATGCTCTTGTGTCTTGCAGGAAGCATGGTTTTGAGATCATCCACATTGTGTGCATATTTTTGTTTCTTTTTGTTGCTGAATAATTCTATTATATAGATACACCATGTTTTGTTTATCCATTAGCCTATTGGCAGACCTTAGGGTTGTTTCAGTTTGGGGCTATTATAAATCTGCAATGAATACTCATGTACAGGTCTTTGCAGAGATGTATCTTTTCATTTCTCTTGGGCTAATACAAGTGAAATGGCTGGGTCATATGGTAGATGTTTAAATTTTTTTTTTTTTAAGATTTTATTCACTAGAGACACATAGAGACACAGGCAGAGGGAGAAGCAGGGTCCATGTAGGGAGCCTGATGCGGGACTCAATCCCGATCCTGAACTCCAGGATCACACCCTGGGCTGAAGGCAGGCGCTAAACCACTGAGCCACCCAGGGATCCCCTGTTTAATGTTTAAAGAAAGTATCAAACTGCTTTGTAAAGCTGTACTATTTTAAATTCTGACTAATTGTTCAATATCCTTACCAACTTCTGGTATTATCAATCCTATTAATTTTAATCATTTCCAGTGATGATGTTAGGGTTTTAAATTGCATATATATTTTTTTGAGGTGTCCAGATATTTTGCCCATGTTAATATGGATTTGTCTTATCGAGTCATAAGAGTTCTTTATATATTCTAGATATAAGTCCTTTGTCTGATATGTGAGATGGGAATATTTTTCTCCTGTTTTATGGCTTGCTTTTCATTTTAACTTTAGAGCCATATGTAATTAAGTTATATACCTTAAAACAACTCAAGTAATTTAGAGAGATACTATATATAATAGAGAAACATTTTAAAATATTCATCATCCTTTCTAAAATGTTTTTGATTAACAGTTCTTAAACTCATAATTTTTTTTAGATTTATTCATTTGAGAGAGAGAGAGAGAGAGAGAGAGAGCATGAGCAGGAGTGGGGGGAATTGGCAGAGAGAGAGGAAGAAGTAGGCTCCCCACTGAGCAGGCAGCTGGACACAGGCCTCCATCCCTGGACCCTAGGATCATGACCTGGGCTGGAGGCAGACACCTAACCAACTGAGCCATCCCGGCATCCTGAACTCATAATATTTTTAAGCAAACTTTTTTTTACTCTATATACTGGTAACTGAAAATTAAGCTTAATTTGAAGATACCCTGTAGAACCTTTAAATCAACTTTTTATGGAGTTTTTAGTTACAGAGTAATGTTACTTGCAGAAATTAATACAGATGTGTGCAGAGAGCAAAATGTTAAATGTCTCTTACTCCTTTCCTAAACCCATTTCCCAAGCCCCATTAAGTTTAGTGTATATCTTTTCTGATTTTTTTCCTGTGGGTATTGGATACAAGATTAGACTGTCAAATCAGACTAACACAAATCAGTAATATTACCTAGTATCAAGGTTTACTACATATTTCAAGGATACAAGCAATCAGACAACTCTAAAGAAGCAGAGATATTTAGAACATGAAAGATGGCTCCTCAAACTATGTTTTCCTACGTTAGTCATGCATCTCTGACCCAAAATAATAGATGAGGTTTCTAAGTGAGGGTCACCTCACACAAAGTATTTAAATTATGAATCATCTTCATTTATGTAATATTCCTTGGAGTGCTTTGCCTCATAGGTCCTGAATTTATTTACTATAGATAATCCTTAATCAGAGACGTCTTGCTAAGGGTATGTCAAAGATAAATTCCCCTTCTCCTAGCTAATAGCATTCATTGGTCTTTTAGTCAGGGGTCCAGAAGTCACCTGCCTTCTTCCCTCACCCCTCCCCGCCCCCAGAAAGGAAGTTAATGGACTGCAGCCTAGCTACTTTGACTCCTTTACAATATACGTATATGAATATATTTAGTTTTTGGTTCTGTATGTTGAGTGTTTTTATATTAAAATTGGGTCTTAGATTGATCAGTAGATGGGTAAATAGGTAGATAGATAGACTTCTACATCATTTTTCCCCATTAATATATCATGGACATTTCTCCATGACAGTATATGTGGTTCCAACGCATTCATTTAAATGGCTGCATAGGGGGACACCTGGGTGCCTCAGCAGTTGAGCATCTGCTTTTGGCTCAGGGCGTGATCCCGGAGTCCCGGGATCGAGTTGTGCATCAGGCTTCTGCATGGAGCCTGCTTCTCCCTCTGCCTATGTCTCTGCCTCTCTGTCTGTGTCTCTGGTGAACAAATAAAATCTTAAAAAAAAATAAAATAAATGGCTGCATAGAAAGTACAATTTTGATGTTCCATGATTGGTATCAGAAAAGATATACACTCATACTGGTAACCCAGTAACTTCTCTTTCAAAATGGTATTTTCTGGACTAAATAAAACTATATTACCATATTAAAGACTAGAGGCTTCCTAAATGTTTTCATACTGAAATTTCATTGTAATTAGCAAAAAAGCTAGTATATAGCCTTGAAACCTCTCAGGAAGTTAAGATTTGAGATGATATATGAAATGATATCTATTTAAAGTTTGAAAATATTATCTTAGGGCACCTGGGTGGCTCATTCGGTTAAGCATCTGCCTTCAGCTCAGGTCATGATCCCGGGTTGGAGCCCCACATCAGGCTCTTTGTTCAGCAGGAAGCCTGCTTCTCCCTCTCCCTCTGCCTGCTGTTCTCCTTGCTTGTACTCTCTCTTTCTCTGTCAATAAATAAATCTTAAAAAAATATATTACCTTAAATATTTAATATAATCTTCTGTCTTATCTCCCTTTATTTTATTCATAGATACCATGTTGAATGAATAAATATTGAACTTTTACAGATACCCTTTGTAAAAGGCATACGGGGAGTAGTGATATAGTTTGAATTGCAAAGGATTTGACATTATGAGGTGGGTTGAAACTAGAGATCTTCTAGATCATAGGATTATTTCTACTGAAGCTGATACTTTGACTTGTGAGTGAGCAAAACTCTATTCCTAAACTCTTCATCTAGACTAAATATATTAAAAATCGTGAATACTATCTGCAAATTTAGAGGTGGAGATTTGGGATCACTTTGTTCTAAAACAAAACATTTATTATTCTGGGGTAAAATACATGCTCAGAGAGTTAGCCTAACTTTCAGACTTACAGGAAGTGAAATAATAAGAAATTGGAGATGGATTTCTGACATGATGGATCTATGTTGATAGTAAAATTCTAAACTTTGAACTATTTAATGTAATTAAATATAATTAAATTATAACAAGATTGTACTTGGTTTCAGATGACTGGGAATGGAGTATTACACAGAAATCGATTTGGGGATCTCTGCATCGTGTTTTTTAGCTTGCTGATTGTTGCACAGTTTCACCATGTGGGGAAAGTTCATGCTAGAAAACTGAAGCAATTAATGGGTGACTATGATCAGATTTCTTCACCAAGTTCTCAGCCTGATACAAGTAAGTTCCATTCACCTCTTTATTGATCTGTGCATGACCTGTGGGCTGTGGGAACTGACTTTTTTCATTTAGCATGCCTTCAGGGTTTATCCATGTTGTATCATGTATCAGCACTTCATTCCTTTTTATTGCCGAGTAATATTCCATTGTATGAATATACTGCATTTTATGCATTCAGCAGTTCATGGATATTGAGTTGTTTCTACCTCTTAGCTGTTATGAATATTGCTGCTGTGCACATTTCTGTACAAGTTTTTGTGTGAGCATAGGTTTTCAGTTCTCTTGGGTATGTACCTAGGAGTGAAATTGTTGGGTCATGCATTAACACTTTTTATGTTTTGAGGAATTGCCGTACTGTTTTCTTTTTTCCGGTGGTTATTCATAAAATTATTAATCAAAACAGCAAAAGTAGATTTACAAAACAGCAAAAGTAGATTCACATAGCAATAACAAAACAGGAAGGAAATGAAATGCTTAAGAAACATCTTGAAAAGTCTCAAAGGAATACAGAGTAGGCTAAAAATCTACTATGGTTGCATAACAGGTTGTATTCATTCCTGCATTTTTCTCAGTAAGTTCTTCCTTATATTTGCCTTTCTCTTTTCCAACTTGTCAAGATTTGGCTTTGCATTCAAGAATTTTATTCTGATCTTTGTCCAGTTTTAGCCTGGTGATAACCATCTTGCTTGGGTGAGTGTCCACATGGACAGTTGTGCCATTAGCCTTCTCACGTTGTACTCACTTGGTATAGATGACCTATTTCTTTTTGTATGACTGGACTGCCTGGCTAATTTGCTAACCTTTATAGTGTCCTTGAACTGCCTGGACCCCATCATCCCTGCAGATGGGCCTGGAGTAGATGTTGTACTTTTCCCACAGCTCCTTAGAAAGTAGGAAGAACGTGATCTTCCTGCGCATGTGCAGGGGAGATTTAAGTGGCATTTGGGGGTTTTTGCTACCATCTGAAGTCACAAAAGGGTGGAACTTCATGGTGACTGTCTACCTGGCTCTGGGTAGGCTCAGACCTGTGTGCACAGGGCCAGAAGCCCTTGCTATTTCTCAAAATAGCTGCACATTTTATCTCCCCACAAGCAACGAATGAAGTTACCAACTTTTCCACATCCTTGCCAACACTTAATATCATCTACCTCTTTTTTATTATAGCCATCTTTGTGGGCATGAAGTATAAAAGTTTTTTAAACATAAAAGTAGAGAAAATAGTGTAATGAACCTTCATATACCCATTATCCAGTTTCAACAATTATCAATGTCTTTTTAATCTTGTTAGTGACTTTGTAAAAATAGCTTTATCGAGGTACAGTTAATGTATAATAAACTATGTATTTAAAATACATATTTTGATGGGTTTTGACAGACGTATATATATCTTCAAGTGATCAGTGTACAAAACATGCATCCAGACCTCAAAAAGTGCCCTTTATAATCATCCCACCCACCCCTTCCTGCTTCATCCCCAAGCAAAAACTATTACTATACATTAGTTTGCATTTTCTAGAGTTTTATGGAATTGAATCATATATTATATACTCTTTCTGTCAGGCTTCTTTCACTCAGCATAATTATTTTGAGATTCATCCATGTTGTTGACTGTATCAATGATCCATTCCTTTTTATTGCTGATATATTTCATTGTATGTATATATCACTATTTGATTGTTCCATTTACCTGTTGATCATCATTTTGGTTTTTTCTCTTTCTGGGACTATTATAAATAAAATTACTGTGGACATTCATGTATCAGTCTTTGTATGGACATATATTTCCTTTTCTTTTGGGAGAAATATCTAGGAATGGAATAACTAGATCATACTTAGTGGTTGTACCATTTTACATCCCTAACAAGCAATTTATGAGAATTCTAATTGTTCCATATCCTCACCAACACCACTGAGGTCTTTTGATCTCAGTCACCGTAGTGAATGTTCCTGTTCATAGTAGTGTCTCATTGTGGTTTTTAATGGACATTGACTCCATGACTAATGGTATCTTCTCATGTGTTCATTGGCCATTTGTGTGGATTCTTTTCTGAAGTGTCTGTTTAAATCTTTTGCCTATATTTAATCAAATATTTGTTACATTATTCTGTTAGAATTTTTATATATTTAAGTTGAATAGGAGCTAAATTTTCTGACTCGCCAACTGAGGCTTCATTTAGACTTTATTATTAATCTCAAATTTCCAGAAAAGATAGCTGATTATTAGTGACCCTGGAGTGCTATTATCAGGTTTTTTTCTTTCAATTAAAGGGGAGAAATGTTCTCTTCTACATGGGTTATGCTACCTCCTAATTTTGGGAGACAGAGTGTATCACCAAAAATATCTAGGGCATTGTCGTCTTGTAGTGTATTTTCTACTATATTTGCACTTACGCAGGATTTGAGGGAGGGGAAATCAGGAATAGTGCTGCCTCCACCAAAATTATCAAAGAAGCCAACAAAAAACTAGCCTATTGGCTCTATATTCCTCCTGAAACTTTGCTCTGCATCAGTCCGACCCTCTCTCAGCTTTCACCTCTATTTCCTCCCTTAACGCTCCCACCAGTACTTTAATAGAGAACAAACCAGAAGACTTCTAGAATGCTTTTTTCACCAATCAGAACTAACAGAATGAAATCCAAGCCCTTTACGGAAGGTACAGAACTCTGTTCCCTCATCTTCCCTCATGCCCCGTACTAAAGAGTAGTTTCATCTCATAGCTGAATTTCTAATTTCCAGCATTCCCAAACTATTTTGTAAATATCCTTTTATTAAGTCTTAGAGTACTCTAGTCAGGTAAGTATGTGTTTATTTTATTTTGTTTGAGTAAACCGAAGATTTTAAAGATTAAATTACCCCTCTGTGGTCTATTACTTTTCTTAGAAAACAATATACAAGAAACTGATTAAATCAGAACTTTAGAAATCATATGAGCATGTGATCAGGCCATCTGTCAGGGATGTGTAGTTCTTATCCATACATCCCTATATGCCTTATATTTTTAGCCATACAACAGAACCCTATATGCCATCTCCCTTCTGCCTTCTTCATCCCATCTCTGAGAAAGATAGAGTTATTTGTGAGTAGCCCAGGAGATATTTAACTATCCTAATGCACCTTTTTGACATATAATGTCATGATATTTAACTTTTATGCTGAATTAGGTTTTAATTCGTTTGGGCTTCTTTGTTTTGTTTTTTTGACACTCTCTTCAAGAGCTTAGAAAATATTCAGAATGAAATAATCTAGTAAGAAGAGTTTTCTCCCATCTTCTCTACAGAGAATCCCTTGTCAACCCAATGAAGCATTCAAAGAAGACCTATGACTCTTTTCAAGATGAACTTGAAGATTATATCAAAGTGCAGAAAGCTAGAGGCTTAGAGCCAAAGACTTGTTTCAGAAAGTTGAGAGAGGACTGTTGGGAAACTTGTAGGTACAAAGAGGCTGATTACAGACCAAGGTATAGAATGTTTGATCGAAGACTCTCATCTGAAACTGTGCAGACCTACCCAAGATCATGCCCTAGTTCACAAAAAGTGGAAAACCGGTTACCTCAGTGGCTACCAGCTCATGCCAGCAGGCTAAGACTTGGCTCCCTGAGCTACTGTCAGTTCACCAGGGACTGTTTCTCAGAAACACCAGCACCCCTGAACGTTAGTCAGCAAGAGTATAACTGTAGCTCATACAGCATAGAATCTGGAGTTCACAAGCACCTCTCCTCAGAAAACAGTGCCAGTCATAAACAGCTACCTCAGAAGGGGAAAAGGCACCCAGAGGAAGGCAGAAAAAAACCAGAGGAGGAACAGCCCAAGCATAAGAGAAAAAAAGGTTGTGAGGAACCAGATTTAGACAAACACAAGAACTTCCAAAGAAACAAAACACAGATGGAAACAGTCAGGGTCAATACAGAAAAGCTTAAGAATCGAAAGGAGAAAAAAAGTCGAGATGTAGCCTCTAAGAAAGAGGAACGGAAGCGTAGGAAAGAGAAAAAGGAACAAGGTAAAGAGAAGACAGAGGAGGAAATGCTTTGGGACCAGTCTATCCTGGGATTTTGAAGCTCTTGAGTTGGTTCTCCCAAGGTTAAATTGAAAAAACAGTTGAGGAGCTTGGTTTTATGACGTTTGTGTTCAGATTGATTATTTCATGTGAACAGGTACCTTAACTTCTTTAAGTCTAACGACAGGCCAGGGGAACGGAACGTACTTAATACGCTTACTCTCCAACATGGAAATTACTTTTCTTCATTTTCTAAAAGCATCCTTACATTTTTCTTATGTAATATAATTTCCCTTAATGAGAGTGCCTCTGCTTTTACTCATGAAATTGCTATAGAAGTATTTTTCCCTTGGGAGGTCATTTATTTTAAATTGGAGAATTAATAGGCTTTGCAGAATCTATTTCTTGATTGGGTTTGTTTTAGTTTTGGATAGGGTATTTTTATATTCATTAGTTTTCTCTGTGACACAATTTAGACTGACTTTTCTTTTTAAAATCTAACTTGCAGTGTATTTTCTAGTGGAAAATAAAATACATTAAATAATAATAATCTGAGGTTACATATAGTTTTAAAATTTTCAAAGAGTCTTGATACAAAATCAGTTTATATTCTGGAAATATTTATAATAAAGTGTTCTAATTTCTGCATTTTGTTGTTCTGTGTCAATGATCTGTTCCCATTCAACAATTTTTTTTTTTTTTGAAAGAGAAATAGCTGAGCAATGTGTACCTAAGAGGCAAGATATTTTGGGTAGGTCACACTTTACAGTTGTAAAAATTCTTTACTATACCTTGCTTATTCATATTTAAACCCACTTTTAATCATAGAAATCTGTTAATGACCACAGTTTTTTCCAAATAGATGAAATTGAAGAGAGAGGAATTTATAAGTAATAAAATGCTAGTAGATTATTCTTTTGTAACCAGTGTTGTCATTCTGATAATCCCCTTTTTTATGGAAAGCATATCAAGTTTTTGAGCATCAATACCTTGTAGAATAAATAATGGCCTGAGAATCCCAGAATTCTAGTCTCAGTTATGCCACCAGTATGTGACCTAGAGAGAGTCACTTAACTTCATTTTTCTCATTATCAAATATGACTGGATGGATTGACCTCTAAAATGTCTTGGATAACAAAATTCTGTGATACGAAAACTCTCTTTGTATTCACAACGCTGTGCTTACACATCCATTTTAATTTTAACATTAGGATTAATTTGTTAAAGCCACTTTTAGCTTATATGCTTAAAGATACGTAATATATATATTACGTATATATGTTAAAATATAATAAATATATAATATTTATTTTAATAATAATATAATAAAATATACAAATATATGTATTCCCCACACACACCCCCAACCTATCCCCTTGCATGTAACCAGTCTCCCTACCCTTACTGGGCTGCTGCCTTACTCAGCCCTGACCCTTCTCTAGGTCACCACCTTGCCTAGTCTCCTACCTCCCTGGGCCCCAAATAGCAAAGAAGGAAAGAAGAAGTGAAGGGAGGGAGAGAGGGTAGATGGCCCATTTTATTTTATTATTTTATTTTAAAGATTTTATTTATTCATGAGTGATACACAGAGAGAGGCAGAGACACAGGCAGAGAGAGAAGCCGGTTCCTCACAGGGAGCCCAATGTGGGACTTGATCCCAGAACCCTGGGATCATGCCCTGAGCCAAAAGCAGATGCTCAAACACTAAGCCACCCAGGCGTCCCGACCCAATTTATTTTAAACTAATGACCACAAACCTCCAATCCATTGAGTTTCCATATTAAGTTTCCACTCAAAGATACCATTTTTATACTCTTCTCTCTCCTCAAACCTTTCTCTTCCTTGTGCCTCCCATATAGGCGTCCTTTCTCAGCTGATGACCTCACTTCACACTTTAGTGAGAAAATAGAAGCTTTCAGAGGGGGACTTAACTCATTGTTGTACCACCAGATTTATAAACTTACCTCAAGGACTCTACTCTGTCTTCTGTCCTGCTACAACAAAGGTGTCCTGCTCTTACTAAAGACAAGTCTCCCCTCTGGGCACCTGGGTGGCTCAGTGGTTGAGCATCTGCCTTTGGCTCAGGGTGTGATCCTAGGGTCCTGGGATTGAGTTACTCAACAGGTTCCCCACAGGTAGCCTGCTTCTCCCTCTGCGTATGTCTCTACCTTTCTCTCTGTCTCTCATGAATAAATAAATAAAATAGTTTAAAAAAAAAAGGAAAAGAAAAAAAAAGACAAGTCTTCCCTCATGCACTGGATTCTACACCCTTTCACCTTCTCAAGATCTTCATCTCTCCAGTACCATGAATCTCTTCCCCCTTAACTGGATTATTCCATTAGTATGCAAACATGCTTCTATTTCCCCTCTACAAAAAACAAAAACAACTCCCTTGACCCCTATATCCTCTTTTAGCTACCTTCTTTCTCTTTCACATGAAAACTGTCTATACCAGCTATCTACACTTCCTCACCTCTCATTCTCTCCTCCACCTGTTCCATCTAATTTTTATCCCTCTCCCTTCTCTGAAGCTGTTCTTGTCGGTCAAGGTCTCCAATGACTTCCTTGTTGTCAAATCCAATGGATAGTTTTTATTTGTATTCAGTCCAGCCTCTCAGAACTCCCATCTGATTGTTCAGTCCCTCTCTCTTGAAATGCTCTTCCCTTAGGCTCATAGCACCACATTCTCCTGATTTTCCTTACCTCCATAGTTCCTCCTTCTCATGGGTTCCTCCTTCTCATACTGGTTCCTCCTCCACCTACCTCTAAACGCATCACCATGTATGGTGCATCAGGAGCCAATCCTAGACCACCAGTCGGTAACCACACATCCTAAGTGATCTTATCCAGACCCATGGCTTTAAACTAACCTGTATGTTGTGGTAGACTACATGTTCCCCACCCCCAAAATTCCTATGTTGGAATCTAATCCCCTGTGTCATGGTATATGGAGGTAGGGTCTTTAGGAGGTAATTAGGTCATGAGGGTAGAGCCCTCATGGATGGGATTAATGTCTTTGTAAGAAGGCAAGAGAGGTAGCTCAGGCACCTAGTCTATAGTAATTTATTATAGTAGCCCAAAGTGTCTAAGACGACCTCTAAATTTCTATCTAGATTTTCTCCCTGAGTTCTAGACTCATATCGAGCTGCACTTGATATTTACACTTAGCAACTCTAAAGAGTACTTGCTTCCCTTATCACCAGTCATTCCTACCAACCTCCTCTCCACCCAGTTTCTCCATCTCTGTGAATAATAACACCAACTCAATTGTTCAAGGCTTCCTCTCCTACATGAGACCCATCAGTCATTCCTCTTGGTTCTATCATCAAATTCTCTCTCCTGTTGTCCAATTCTCTGCATCTTCATTGACACCATCCTGTCCCAAACCATCATTTTATCCTGTACCTCTCTTGTATTCTTTTTATTTCCAAAATGATTTTTTTTTCTTTTGCTAATTTTTTCCTGTGTCTGTCAGGGTCATTGGTTTGTAACCAGGACTGGCTCAAATTTGATGTTCAATGAATATTTCTGACTGAAAAATAGAATAATTTTTTTAAACTGTATTACATTTTATTTTCCCTAGAATTAGAACTTTTTTTTTTTCAGTTGTATAGTTGTCTGGCCATTTTATTGCAGAGCTGTTTTTCTGGTTGATGCACTCTGCATCAGAACAGATAAATCTAAAAAGAACTGCAAAACTGGAATAACTCATCACAGGTTCTGAGTTGGTGAGTGTAAACCTGAAACAGAGGCACCCGGAGATCAACTGCTATTATGGTCATCTCCACCCTGAGGATTTCAGAAATACCCAGCAACTATTTCCTTTAAAAGGACGAAACTTTGCCTTAAAACAAAAGAAAACAAAAAAACCTGCTAGATTGAGAAACTAAATTGATCAGGGAAATAACATTAGGAGTAAGAAGAAGAGAAGGTTCAAATAGGGAGCAGGGAAAGGTCCTACATGAAACAAAACCCAGAAACTACTATCACAGCAAAATACGACATCTAAGGTTCTCACCTTGGCAGGGTAGACCTGGAGGCCAAAATAGGAAATACAGCAGACTTTTCTGAAGCAGTTTAGCCCTGAGAGGCAGAGAAGTAACCATGTTTGGCACCCTTCACAGTAAAAAAGAGGTATGAGCTATGAAGCTGGGAAAGGTACCCCAAGCCATTCCTTTCTCAGAAATGTCCTTCCAGTAGTCAAGGTTAACACATTTTGCTTAAATTTTGGAAAAGAGAAGAATGTGATCTAGCCACACATAAGGTAATTACAAGAGAAAAATGAACTGTAAAATATTTTGTCAGGAAGATACCAGAAAAATGCAGACACAAAACAGATGAAAACTGACCTAACACTTCAAAAAGGGCTGAAATAAGACAATAATGAAAGCTTTGAGAAAAGTTCATCAATCAGAAAAATAGCTCTGCAATAAAGTGGCCAGACAACTATACAACTGAAAAAATATATATAATTCTAGGGAAAATAAAATGTAATACAGTTAAAAATAATTCTATTTTTCAGTCAGAAATATTCATTGAACATCAATGACCTGGTTACAAAACAATGACCCTGACAGACACAGGAAAAAAATTAGCAAAAGAAAAAAAAATCATTTTGGAAATAAACGGAATACAAGACAGTATAGACAACAGAGAAAAAATAAAAGGTAAAAGGGAGGATAATGAAAATAATGCAACAAAAGTAAAATAATACAAAAGACTTGCAAGAAATTGATAAAGATAAAAAGTAAGCAAAGGAAACTCCAACAGACTTGGAGTCTCTAAAGCAGAAAACAAGCAATGAAGCAGAACAAACACTTAAAACTGTTTATTGGGTATAATTTGTGTTTATTAATGGCAATATGTATATACATTTGCAAAACAGTTGCGGGTGTGCATGCAAAAGGTTGTTGACTTGTTTAGGCAATGCATGGAGTGTTCTGGATTCTCAGACTCTGGGCAATAACCCCCAAGACAGTTTTGAACTTTCAGATCTAACAAACTTGGTTTTGAACTCCAGTTGGATAGTTACAAGCTATGTATGGTACATTCTTTGTTGGGGCAAATGGCAGCAATAATTCTTTCTCCCTGTATTATCCTTGAGTTAGTTCCTTCCCATGCTACTGGGCTTGGCCATGGGATTTGTTTTGACCAATGGGAGAATAGCAAATATGATGCAAGCTAGATTTGGAAAGTGCCTGTGCTTGCCTCTCATGCTACTTTTGGAACTCAGCCACCTTTTACAAGCCCTGTTGAATCATGACAGACTCGTGGCCATGTCTCCATCACCCAGCTGACATTGAACTAACTCCTCCTCCTCCTCTTCACCAGATACCAGGCACCTAGGCCTTCCAACCCCCACTGAGCCAGGCTGGCCAGCTCACAAAATTGTAAGAAATAAATGTTTGCTGTTTTAAATCATAAGTTGTTGGCTGGTATGTGATGCTGCAAAAAACTGATTTATACACTACGTGATTTTAGATGAGTTTCTTAACTGGCGATAAGACAAGTATACCCCCCTGCATGGCTATTTTGAGGATTAAATAAGAAGATATATGCAAAGAGCAGGGCACAACATAAATACTTAACATAATAAAAACAATCTCTACAGGCTGGAATGAGGGCAGCCCTCAGGCTGGGGCACACTGGTTTAGTACTTTGTAAGCAGTCCTCACACCTCGGATGCCAGAGGGAAAGCATATGAAAGAACTGGAAGGAAGAAGGGACAGTAGTGGCTAAGATATGAAGGTGTGTGCTTCAGGTCACAACTCTAGTCACGGAAGAGAGGGAGTGCACTCTAGGCTTTTCCCTGGCACCCACCCCCATGCTACTGCCCCAGAAACAATGGATGCAAGGGCACTCAGCAGTTCAGCTGGCTCCTCCGGGAGCATAAAGTATGGACCTCCATGGACAGGAAACAAACCAAAGAGAAGGACAACCCTCATAGGCAACATGGATATCCAAATGTATCTTGGATTGCCTGAGACCAGACTCCCTGTTAACAGTGCATGCTAACTGGGCCCATTTGGCTTTGTTTTACAACTCATCCCTGTAGCTACCATAAAGGAAACTGCCATTGTTCGCGCCATTTTACATGGAAGAGAGCAAGACTCTAAGAATCACTCTAATTTGTCCAGGGATACACTGGAACCCAGCCCTATCTCCTTCCAGTTTTGAGGTTTGAATCCTAGACCTTTAGGGAACTGGAGGAGGCGTGGTGGATGGGGGTACCTGGAAGATGAGTACTAGCTGGACTTCAGAGGATCTAGGGGCTTCCTAGAAGGGCCAAGAGTGAGGAAACAGGTTACCATAGACCTTGAAGGAAAGGAGGGAGTCACCTCAGTGTGTATGAGAGACTGCAGAGGATGTGAGGGCAAGGAAGGCCTGGGAAGGCCTTGAAAATTGAAGTCATAGTCTGATGGGAAAGGGGTGATGTGCTGTTTCTAGGCAGAAAAAGAGTGCCTTGGACTAAGTAGTCTTGAAGGTTTCCCTCCAAATGAGGAGAATGGAGCCAAGCACCATGAAATTTCACATTTTATTATGAGCTGTCCATCAAAAGATGCTACCAAGAGAAGAAAAACATAAGGCAGAGTGGGAGATCTCACAACTGTAGAACCAGCAAAGGGCTCATTGGCAGAATATAGGGAAAATGCAAGCAGAAAAATGTCCAAGAGACCTCCACCAGAATTTCACAAGAGAAAATCCAGAAAGCCGGTAGATAGTAAGAAAGGTACTCAATATTCTTGGAAACTAGGAAATTCCTGGGGTTTTTTGTTTGTTTGTTTGTTTGGTTGGTTGGTTGGTTGGTTTGGTTTGGCTTTTCTTATTCCAAATTTCACTTTGTCAAAGAAACCTTGACAATTAGATACAGAATTAAGGTCTGATAATTCCAAGCATTAGACAGAATGGGAAGCACTCAAACACTTCTAGGGGAGGATTGCAATTAGTAGAACCTCTTTCAAAAAATATTTGGTGTTACTGTGTTTTATAATGCTGAATATGCAACGTTGTGTTTCACAGAAATTCCGCTGTTCAGCAAACAGCCTCTAGAAATGCAGACTTATGGATATCAGAAGATGTATACCTGAATATTCATGACAGCAGTGTTTAAAATGGCCCTAGATTAGAAACATTTGTGAGCCCACAAAAGGATAAATGATCTGTGATTATGTATTTTGTTAATAGAATGGTGGGGCCCCTGGCTAAGTGGTTGAGCATCTGCCTTTGCTCAGGTTGTGATCATGGGGTCCTGGGATCAAGCCCACAGCAGGCTCCTTTTGGGGAGTTTGCTTCTCCCTCTGCCTATGTGTCTGTCTCTCTCTTTGTGTGTCTCATGAATAAATAAAATCTTAAAAAAAAAAAAAAGAATGGAATACCAGACAACCTAAAAAGGAACACAATGTGGTAAAATTCAGAAGTGTGTTGAATAAAGAAGTGCATACTGTATGATTCGGCTTATGTAAAGTTCAAACAAAAGAACTAAACTATCATATTTTGCAATGTCTATTCAAGTGATAAGCTATACAGAAGGATGAGATTACCACAGAGGTCAAGCTCTTGCCCCACAGTTAAGATGTGGAGGGGAAGGAGTCAGACTTCTGGGGTGTGGGCAGTGTTCTATTTACTGACCTGAATGTGGTTTGGTGGATATTTCCTTTGTCATAAATCATCGTGCTTTATATTTTTGTTTTGTGCACATTTCTGCATGTGTGCCTCATTTTACCATGTAATGGTGTATTTAATTTAATTTAAATTTTTTTTCAAAATAAGCTTCAAACAAGATATACTAGTGTTGATTAGGTTAGAGACAGATTGCATTTCAAGGTAATGCACTTGGGTGGCTTGGGTGTTCCTTAATCACTTTAAAAACTGTGATGGGATTTGTTTCTCCTGATAGCCTGGATCTGTAGGATGATGAAGTCCAAAACCCAAAACCCTGAGACAAAGGAAGGGGCGTGGCTTGCTGCTTCCCGGCTCCTAGGAACCTGGTTGAGAAGTCAGCAATGAGGAAGTTGGGACTCTTCTCCTGGAGCTCAGAGTAGAACTTCCATCTTCCATGCTAGGGCTTCTTATTTCCTCTTTGAGATTCTAGCTCGGTGGCCTCTGCTCTCAGTAGGACCACAGGACTTCTCCTTACACGACCTCAAAGACTTGTAAGCTTGAGGAGGTAAGGGTTCCATCTGTTTGTGGAAATTTCAGTAAGCTAGTACATTGCAGGTAAGAGATAAACCAAACATGTGGGTCTTTTGCTCTGTTTGGTGTCATTTGGAGCACTAGTTGGGAGGGAAGGTGGCTGAGGAGTGAACCTCAGAGGAGGGTGGTGGGAAGGGCCAGCCCAGGCAGGTAGGACTTCTTGGATCTGGGCTTCCTACTGGGCCCATACATGGAGGATGAAGTGTCAGGGGAGGTCGGGGCCTCTCCTCACTCACGTATTCATTGTCTGGACTAAGTATCAACTACATGTCAAACACACTTTGATATGGTAAGGAACTTCTATTCAAGTATTGGAGATAGAAAATAGACCAAATATCCAACTTAAGTTGTATTTAGATCCTTGCTACTCAAAGTGTAGCCTGGGTACAAAGCAGCATCAGCATCATCTGGGAGTTTGGTAGAATGTCAGCCCCCAACCCCCCACCCCGCCTGATCCCAGACCAGTGACTCAGAATCAACATTTTAATAATCTCAAAACATGGTGTTAGATCATGGAAAGTGCCAGGGGGAAAAACAAATGGGGAAGGAGCATAGAGTGTCCCAGAGGTTGAGAGGGTCAGTCAAAGCTGTGCGAAGGTGACATTCTAACTAGGGCAAGAAGGAGGAGTCTTCAGAAGGAGCTAAGTACGTAAAGAGCTTTGTAGGCTTCTGAAGGAGGACAAAGGCCCTGAGGACAAGGTGTGCCTGCCTGTTCCCCTCCAGCCTGGAAAAGGGTGTGGCTTCCAGGGAGGAGCTATGGGAATGCTGTCAGAAACCAGAAACCTCCCATCAGTGGGACAACCAGTGGTGTCTGGGCTTTTGGGCACTTGGGGATTTGGGCTTCCTTCTGTGTGAGGGAGGACAGGACATCTGATGGACTTTGAGGGAAAGGGTGACTTTAAGCAGGATGACGTAAAGGATTATTCTGGCTGCTGGGAAGCTCTAGGAAGAGCAAGCTCCCCAAACGTCCTGTAAGTTCCCTTGGAGAGGCTCAGACTAGAATTGCCTGGGTCTGGGGCTGATAGCCTTACACAGAAGGAAATGCCTCAGGGAACTGGATTTCACCTGGATGTTATTTTGCCAGTTCAGCTTTCTACTCTATGGTGTAACCCTGTTTGTCTTAATATACAGCACCCCAACTAAGAAAACAAAGCCAGAGGGGCAGAGACGAGGCAGAGAAGTAGGCAGGGCTGTGACAAGCTAGCAGAGCATGGAGAAAAGTAGAAGTTGAGGTAAGGGAGCAGAGTTCCATGGCCTGAGGAAACGTGTCTCTTACAGAGAGGCTGGCGTCTGGGAAAAAGGGGGTATAGTTGTGGCTGGTACTTGGAGACTGAGGAATCAGTACAGGCCAGCAGCGGGGGACCTGGGGTCTTACAAGGAACTATTTTAAAACAATAGGAAACATAGGGGGTTTGATAGAGAAGGCATAATCAGTCTGACTTTAAAAACAACAAAAAAAAAAAAATGAAAAAAGTATGTAATTCCTCTGGCTGCTTCCTGGAGCACGACTCAAGAGTTTGTTAAAGTGGAAGCTGATTTGTAGTGCAGGTGAGAGAAGACTGGGCTTGAACAGGGAGGGGACAGTGAGGATGGAAGGCAGGCAGTACATTGCAGGGGTGTTTTTCATAGGTAAAATAGGCCAGACTTGATGGATCTCACGGTACAGACATCTGCCAACAGCTGAGTCTTTTGTAAGCAGGGCCTACTTCACTCTGCTCAGTGTGCCTTCCCCCTGCCCACATGCCCTCCATCAGCCTTCCAGGACACAGCCGGGACCTCTCCTCTCCCAGCCAGCACTTGTCTCGGCTCTTTTGCATATTGAGGGGGCGGGGTATGTCAGCCATCACACAAGACTGTCAGCTTCCCCAGGGCAGAGGCCATGCCTGTTGAGTTCACATACTTGCCCAATACCAGGCATACCACCTGGCTCAGGGTGTATGCTCCACTGAGCATGCGTCCCAGCTGGGCAGCGATCAGTAGCACACCTCACACCACAGGGGACACTATATAGGAGGAAGCAGAGATCCTGAAAGCATAAGACAATGATACAAGTCAACCCATGGGTAAGCAACCAACCCAGCTGCAAATCAAATCCATGTCTGCCTGCAGTTGTGACCTGCCCAAAGGCACTCATACCAGAAGTGAAACCCAGCCCTGGCCCAGCACCTGTGGGCCAAGTCCTCCCAGGGCATGGACGCCCTAGAGCATATACTCTGGCACCTTCCTCTTTTAGGGTAGGCACCCTGCGCTCTTCACCACCATCCCGTACTAACAGATCCTTTGCCGGTGGAGCATTCACTCTTCCTTATTCTTCCATCTTGAGGAGGGGACCTGAGACCTGAGGCCTCTCTGAAGTTATTTCATTTTGCCAGGATCCAGAATTGATTTAAGAACCTCTACAAAGGTCTCAGTTTAGGTGAGACATAAATTTTCTTTCTTTCTTTCTTTCTTTCTTTCTTTCTTTCTTTCTTTCTTTCTTTCTTTCTTTCTTTCTTCTTTCTTTTCTTTCTTCTTCTTTCTCTCTTTTTTAAATCACGGTCCACACCTGTTCTGTCATGGCAAGAACCCTTCCTCAAAATGACCCTTTGTGCACTGAAATAGGAAATGGGCCTAAATACGTTGTTTGGGATGAAAAGCTGAGTCGAGAACCAGAATGTGCCATCTGACTTCACACCTGTTGGATCAGAGTTTAGATAAAAGTCTGCAGGAATACAGTAGTTATTCCTAGAAGGGGAAACCAGGGAAAACTGATTTTACAGTGTATAATTGTCACTGTGATTTTTTAAAAAATTGTTTTAGGGGTTATTGTGGGGTTTTTTTTTTGTTTTACTTTTAGCACAAACAGGTATTTATTTTGATTAAATGGAAAGACAAAATAAGGTAGAACTGATAAAAGTTCTCCAAACTTTTAGAGTTCTCCAAACTTTTAGACCACCAGTAGCCCATTGGATGTTGCCACATCATTCCAACAACCCCTGGGAGTATTAATCATTAACAGCCAATGACCGGCTGCTCTGTACCCAGCACCGTTCCAAGCCCTTCATTTGTAATTACTCTTTAAACCTCACAACACCTATAAGGTTGGTACCAATATTAGAGCAGTTAAGTGAATAGGTTCTGGACCCTCTCTCTCTGATTCAGACCTTGGCTCTTCCCCTTCCTAGTCGTGTGACCTTAAGTTATTTGAACTCCAACTCAAGTTTCCTCATTTGTAAAAAAGAAATCAGGGATCCCTGGGTGGCACAGCGGTTTAGTGCCTGCCTTTGGCCCAGGGCGCGATCCTGGAGACCCGGGATCGAGTCCCGCGTCGGGCTCCCGGTGCATGGAGCCTGCTTCTCCCTCTGCCTATGTCTCTGCCTCTCTCTCTCTCTCTGTGTGACTATCATAAATAAAAATTAAAATTAAAAAAAAATCATGATAGGTCCAGGTTTTACCACAATTTATAGCATCTTCCTTTTCTTCCATCCAGCTATGAAGTTATGTGTGTGTGTGTGTGTGTGTGTGTGTGTGTGTGTGAGAGAGAGAGAGAGAGAGAGAGAGAGAGAATGCTTGAGGACCCCTATTATTTCTTGGTGCATAAGCACAGGGACAAGCCAGTTCTATCTTTATAGAACTTATGAATGATTTTAGTTTCAGTTAGTTGCTTGATATCTTTTTGTTTTCTTAGAAATAACTTGATGTTTTTTCAATACACAACTAATAGCATTTATGCCAAAAAATCATAACAATTAAGAAAGACTAACATCCATAATGCCCAAACCTAGGCATAACCACTGGTAAATTTTACACATCAATTTTATATTTCTAATCCTTGGATTTATAGTGTTTTAGGACTTGTTTTCTTAGTCTGTTACATTTTATGATTCTCAGCCTATGTCAAAAATATGCAGTTTCAATATCAATGGCTACATTGTATTTATAGTATATGAACATAATATAATCTCCACTAGAAATTTGAGAGCCTAGTCTTTTCAATGACAAAAGAACGTATTTATAGCAAAATGATACATTTAATAAACTTTTTCTTCCATCTTCCCTAGCAGAGATTCATCTATAGTCAACATAATGGAAAATTCTAAGATTTATGACTCTTTTCAACATGAACTTGAGGACTATGTTAGAAAGCAGAAAGCCAGAGGGTTACAACCAGAGGTTTGCTTTAGAAAGATGACAGAGGACTCTGCATACAGAGAAAGGAGCCACACTGCACCCAAACCTCTAATGCTGGAGCAGAGACCCTTCTTCAGGAGGTCCCATGCATTTTCCAGTTCCCATGAAAGGCAGAGAACGATGGAAAATCAGTTACCCCCATGGTTCAAATTTCATCACTCCAGACAAAGACTGGAGTCTCTAAACCACTGTCAGGAAAAACATGACCATTTCTTCAAGAATCTGTGGCTTCCAAACCCTGTGCAAGGAAAGACCCCCATCCCTCAGGCTGCACAACACAGAAAAGATACCAGCCACCTCTGGGAGCAGGGTCCCACCAGAGCCCATCAGGCTGGAGATCAAGAAGGCCGGAGGCGAAGGTCCAGGGAGGAGGGGAGAGAAGGACGCAGCAAGGAGGGGCAGGTTGAGGGGAAGACAAAGCATCATGAGGATGGAGATTCCCACAAAGAGAGCAAGAAGGCCAGGGTGCAGCCAGTCAGCACAGAGAAGCCGAAACACAGAAGGAAGCGCCACCAAGATACCACAAAGGAGGGAAGAAGGTCTCAGAGAGAGAAGAAGCAACCTGGCAAAGAAAGCACGCCGGAGAGGGACCTGTGGGATGAAGCTATCCTCGGCAGTTGTTACTGATTTTGGAGGATTTGGGGCCCTGATATAAAATGATGTGGAGATGTTGGAAAGGCTGGATTAAATGACATTGAAGCAATTCAATGGCCACCACTTCAAAAAAAAAAAAATTTGATCCCCACCTCAGATTCTGTTCAAATGTAAAACACAAATGGTTTCAATGATGTCAGTATAAAAACTAAAATGTAAAACTATTAGGAGAAAAGATAGGAGAGGGGCTTTTAATTTGGGACTGTGAATGGCCTTCCTGAATGAGACACATTAGTCAGGGTCCATAAAGATGAAAAAATAATAAATGTAATTGCAGAGACATTTAAAATCTATAGAACTGAATGTCTTTTTGTAAATTCTTCTGAGAACAAATTAAAAGACAAACATTGTATATATGTGCAGAACAACACCTCCAGAAAGATACACTGAACTGTTGGCTCTGGGGGCAAAAAACCAAGTGGGTAGGGGACAGAGGTGGCAGGTAGACTAAATTTTCAAAGTGTTCACTTATTTTTGTTTTGAATTTGGTAATATTTGTAACCTTTTATTTTTTAAAAAATATTTTTAAAAAATTTTAAGGAATCAGGGCGCCTGGGTGGCTCAGTTGTTGAGCATCTGCCTTCAGCTCAGGGCGTGATCCCGGGGTCCTGGGATCGAATCCCACGTTGGGCTCCCCAGAGGGAGCCTGATTCTCTCTCTCTATGTCTCTGCCTCCCTCTCTGTCTTTCATGAATAAGAAAATAAAATCTTTAAAAAAAAATTTTAAGGAATCTCTCACAACCCTGGGATCAAGAGTCGCCTGCCCACTCCACCCACTGAGCCAGCCAGGTGCCCCAAGATTATTACCACTTAAATAAGCAAATATTTTTTACGGCAAGCAACACACTGGGAAAAAAACATTTGCAGCACTCTATATTAATATCTTTGTGTCAGTTATCAAATTATTGCTTCTTAGCTCCAAAGAGCTTCTTTGCCCCTCTGTGCAACTGGACAGAGAAACTGGTCTCCTTTGCCAGCTGGCTTGATGTTATTCTCAGCCAGTAGAGGGCGCTGGAGGGACACCATAAACTGGGACAGGAGGGCCTTCCTTTTCCCAAGGTTGCTGGTTTTCCCATAGCAGCAAGTCCTTGCCTCTGTGTGTGTGATGTACGGGCAGTCCAAGCCCTGTGACAAATTTTTGGTCCCTATTGAACTGTGTGATCAATGTGTTCCGTATTCTCTCTGCAGAGGTCCAAATCTCAGGCATGTGGGGGAACTCCTAAGTTTCTCACTTTCTTCCATGTTCACCTCCCTCAAAGGGTCAAGGGTGGGCAAACGGCAGCTTGCAGTCCAAATCTAGATGCCTTCCGGCTTCTGTACTGCCCCCCATTTAAGAATAGTTCTTACATTTGAACCCCAACCAAGCAAAATGTTATCCCAACAAAATGGATCATTCCCATTCTTCTCATTAAAGAACTTTATTCCAAAGCTGGTACTCACTTACTATTCTATTTTTATTTTTTTAAAATAATTTTTAAAAGATTTTATTTATTTGAGAGAGAACATGTGAGTGCAAGTGCAAATGGGGGAGGGGCTGAGGAAGAGGGAGAGAATCTTAAGCAGACTCCACCCTGAGCCCAGAATCCCAGACAGGGCTCCATCTCATGACCCTGAGATCATGACCTGAGCCAAAATCAAGAGTCAGACACTTAACTGACTGAGCCACCCCGGCACCCCTACTATATTTTTATCAATAAAATATTGTGGAGATTTGTATTCTATATTATTATACATGATATTACACAAAGCCTAAAATATTTACTACCTGACCTTTTACAGAAAAAGTTTGCAATCCTTGCCTCAGAGACTTCTTGTACCACTTTTGGTAGTTAACAACATTTTGTTTACATTTTTTCCTATTTAATTTTCTCTTTAAATTACTGGAATGGGGGATGCCCGATTGAATGTCTGCTTGAATGGTTGAATGTTGCCTTTGGTTGAATGTTTGCCTTTGGCTCAGGGCATGATCCTGGGGTCCTAGAATTGAGTTCTGCTTTGGGCTTCCTGCAGGGAGACTGCTTCTCCCTCTGCCTCTCTCTGTGTCTCTCATGAATAAATGAATAAAATTTTTTTTAAATAAATAAAATCTTGATTTAATTAATTAATTACTGGAATGGTTTGTGTTCTGATTGAGCCCTAACTGATACAGCCCTAATAGACAAATAGCATCTACCAATTAATAAGAAAATATACAACTCAACAGGAAAGTAGGCATTTACCTATAGATTTAGTTAACAAATATTAAATATTGTTTCAGGTACTAAGATAAAGCAGAAAATGAAATATAGATGAGAAACACAGACGGAGAGAAGAAAGGAAGGCTTTGTTGATGTATAAAATGGAACTCGTTTCTGGGCTTGGGTCATAATGAGCAAGTAACTCACCAAGATGTAGGCCTGGAAGGACTTTGAGGATCTTGGAGGTTGTGGGAGTAATTGTTTGCTGATTGACACCATCCGACAGTTGTTGAACATTGGCATCCCTAATCCCCATCTACAAAATGCCAGTAGCTCCTTCTCCCTACCTAAATGTTGAGACAATCAACACAGGCCCCCTCCCAGAGGTTGCTCTTCATTCTGAGAAAGCCTGGCTTAGCCTCTGGAAGCTCAACTGACAGTTTAAAATCAGATCCTTGATTCCCTTTGTCCCCAGTGACAACCCAGTTATGTAGGCAAGAAGCAAGGCTGGTACCTTATCCCCATTTATCAGATGAGGAAATCAAGGCTAGGGGACTGGAAGAACCAGGAAATTATTCTAATCAAGATGCTCTGAGACCTGACCCACTGTTCTTTACACTCACCTTTGTTTCCAAATGTTACTTTAAAAATCAATCGGTCTACCACATTAATAGAACAAAGGGAAAAAAGCCTCAATTGAACAGAAAAAGCATTTGACGAAATCCAATAGCCATTCACGGTAAAAACAAAACAAAACAAAACAAAACAAAAAACCTCAGAAAACTAACAATAAATGGGACTTCCTTAACATGATAAAATACACTTATGAAAGACCATAGCTAACATATTCAATGACAGAAGACTAACAACTTTTCTAAGAACAGCAATGAGATACAGATACCTACCCTCATTGCTCCTATTCAATATTACATTGCTAGTTTTACCAGAACAATTAGAGAAGAAAGAGAAAGGCATCCAAATTGGAAAGAAAAAAGTATAACTATCTATACTCTCAGATGGCATGATCCTATATATAGAAAAATCTCAATCCACAAAAAAAAAAAAAAAAAAAAAAAAAGACTAAACCTGCTAAAGCTAATAAAATCAGCAAAGTTGCAACCTGCAGGGTACAAGAGCAACACATAAAAATCAGTTGTGTTTCTGTACCCTAGCAATGAACAATCTAAAAAGGAAAATGCTTTTAAATTTCATTTATAATAGAATCCCCCCCGCAAAAAAAAATACCGGAGAATAAATTTAACCAGAAGGTCAAAGATTGTACATTGAAAACTAAAAAAACATATTGCTGATGGAAATTAAAGAAGATTCAAAGAAATGGAAAGACATCCTGTGTTTATGGATCGTAAAACTTAATATTGTTAAGATGGCAATACTATCCAGAGCAATCTACAAATTAAGTGCAATCCCATCAAAATATCAATAGGCTTTTTTGCAGAAATGACAATTTGTATGAAAATCTAAGGGGCCCCAGCTAGGTAAAACAACATTTAAAAAAAGAACAAAGTTGAACAACTCACACTTCCCAATTTTTTTTTCACGCTTCTGATTTTAAAACTTATTACAAAGCTACCTGTAGTAGTCAGGGTCCTCTAGAGATACTAAATTAATGTTAGACATCTTTTCATGTGCTTATTGGCCATTCATATCTCTCTTTTGTGTGTCTATTCAAATTCTTTACTCATTTTAAAAATTGGGTTGTCTTTGCTATTGAGTTATAAGAGCTCTTTATATATTTCAGATCCTAGAGCCACACATACACACACACACACACACACACACACACATGATTTATTTTAAGGTATTGGTTTATGCAATTATGGAGGCTAGGAAGTCCCATGAAATACTATCTGCAAGTTGGATACCAAGGAAAGCAGAGGGTGTTGTTTGAAGGCCTAAGAGCCTAGGGGCCAGTGATGTGAATTCCAGTCCAAGTTCAAAGGCCTGAGAATCAGGAGTGTGTGAGGGCAAGAGAAGACAGATGTCCTAGCTAGGCATACAGGCAGAGGGAGGACAAATCTAACTTTCCTCCATCCTTTTGTTTAATTCAGGCCCTCAGTGAATTGGAGGGTAGTCATCCATATTGGGAAATCTACTTTACTCAGTAAAGTGTATTTCACTCAGTACACCAGTTCAAATACTAATCTCTTCCAGAGACAACCTCACAGATACACCCAGAAATAAAGTTTAATCAGATATCTGGGTATTCGTTGCCTAGCCAGGTTGACATAAAATTGAGCATCCCATTACATCAATCAAAATAGTGTGCTGCTGGCATAAAGATAGACATATAGATCAGTGGAACAGAATTGAGAATCTAGAACTAAGTCCGTACATTTATGGTCAATTGACCTTCAACAAAGTTGCAAAGAATTCAATGGGAAAAGAAGAGTCTCTTCTGATGCCAAGACAACTTGCAAAAGAGTGAGGTTGAATTCCTACTTCACACCATATACAAAAACAAACTCAAAATGGATCAACTAAAATATAAAAGCTAAAATTATAAAACTCTTAGGAGAAAACATCAAAGTAAATATTGGATTTAGCAATGGATTCTGAGATGTGACACCAAAAGCATGAGGAACAAAAGAAAAATACATAAGTTGAGCTTCATCAAAATTAAGGTTTTATGTGTTAAAGGACATTAAAAGTGAAAAGACAACCAACAGTACAAGAGAAAATATTTGCAAATCATATATCAAAGAAGGCTCTAGTATCCAAAATATATAAAGAGCTCTTATAACTCAAGAAAAAAAGACAACCCAATTCTTTTTTTTAAAGTTTTTTTAAAAATTTTTATTTATTTATGATAGTCACAGAGAGAGAGAGAGAGAGAGGCAGAGACATAGGCAGAGGGAGAAGCAGGCTCCATGCACTGGGAGCCCGACGTGGGATTCGATCCCGGGTCTCCAGGATCGCGCCCTGGGCCAAAGGCAGGCGCTAAACTGCTGCGCCACCCAGGGATCCCCCAATTCTTAAAATGAGTAAAGAATTTGAATAGACATACAAAGAAGAGATATAAACGGCCAATAAGCTCATGAAAAAATGTCTAACATTAATCATTCTGGAAATGCAAATCAAAACCACAATGAGATATCATATCAAAGCCACTAGGATGGATATATATTTTTTTAAAAGTAACAAGTGTTGGTGAAGATGTGGGAAATTAGAGCCCACATACATTATTGGTGGGAATGTAAAATGTAACAGCTCCTATGGAAAACAGTTGGGCAGCTCCTCAAAAAGTTAAACATAGAAATACCATACAACTAAGCAATGACACTCCTAGGCATATGCCCAAAAGAACTGAAAACAAGTACTCAAATACATATTCGTACAAGAATGTTTATGGCAGCCTTATTCACAATAGCCAAAGGTAGAAATAACCAAAGTGTCCATTAACAGATGAATCTATAAACAAGTCCTCTTATGCACATGCAACAGAATATTACTCAGCTATAAGAAGAAATGAAGTACTGATGCTACAGCATGGATGAATCTCAAAAATGTTATGCTAAGTGAAGGAAACCAGATACAAAAGGCCACATGTTATATGATTCCATTTATATGAGATGTCCAGAATAGGTAAATCCACAGAGATGAATTGAAGATTTGTGGAAAAGGGACAATAGAAGGTGACTACATACTTGGTACAGGGATTGCTTCGGGGGAGATGAAAATGTTTTAGAACTAGACAGAGGTAGGTAGTGTTTGCATTACAATCTGAATGTACTACCACTGGATTGTACACTTTAAAATGGTTAATTCTATGTTATGTGAATTTCACTTCAATTAAGAAGAAAAAAAAAAGCTCACTAGTGTGGGTCTCCCCAGGGCTGTCTGCCCTGTGTGTACTCAGCCTCACACTTGCTCACAGGAACAAGGAAACTGTTGAGGGAGACTCAGGCCTCTGGCTGAGCTGTAGGAGCAGCCCTTCCTCCCTCGCAAATGTGAGCCCTTGAGGGCAAGGCCTGGGTCTTTTTTTTTTTTTTTTAATTAGTTTCAGAGTAGAAATTAGTGATTCATCAGTTACATATAACACCCAGTGCTCATGGCATCACGTGCCTTCCTTAATGCCCATCACCCAGCTACCCCATCCCCCACTCACATTTCCAGCAACCCTCAATATCTAGAGAACCCTCGAGTTCCCTAGAGTTCAAAATCTCTTATAGTTTGCCCTCCCTCTCAATTTTCATCTTATTTTGTTTTTCTTTCCCTTCCCCTATGTTCATCTGTTTTGTTTCTTAAATTCCACATATGAGTGAGATCATACAGTATTTGTTTTTCTCTGATTGACTTATTTCACTTAGCATAATATCCTCTAGTTCCATCCACATCATTGCAAGTGGCAAGATTTCATTCTTTTTGATGCTAACATTCTTTAGTATATATATATATATATATATATATATATATATACACACACGTATGTATATATGTATATATTTATACACACACAACACATCTTTTTTATCTATTCATCTGTCAGTAGACATCTAGGCTCTTTTCTATTGTGAACATTGCTGCTATAAACATTGGGGCGCATGTGCATCACTTTGTTTGTATCCTTTGGATAAATACCTAGTAGTGCAATTGCTGAGTGGTGGGGTAGCTCTATTTTTAACTTTTTTGAGGAATCTCCATACTGTTCTCCGGAGTGGCTGCCCCAGTTTGCATTACCATGAACGGTGTAAGAGGGTTCCCCTTTCTGCATCCTTGCCAACATCTGCTATTTCCTGAGTTGTTAATTTTAGCCATCCTGACCAATGTGAGTTAGTATATCTCATTGTGGTTTTGATCTGTATTTATTTCCCTGATGCTGAGTGATGCTAAGCATTTTTTCATGTGTCTGTTTCTGTTGGCTGTTTGTATTTCTTCTCTGGGGAAATGTCTGTTCATGTCTTCTGAGGTCAAAGCCTGGGCCTTGGTCACTCTATACCCCACTGAGCCTGAAGGCCTCTGGAAAAGAAGAAAAGTTTAAAAAAAAAAAAAAAAAAAGCAGAGAGAAGAGGAGGAAGAGAAAAGAGTGACCAGAATTAGGGTCCAGCTCCACCCTTCACGTCTGTGGGACCTTGAGTATCCGGACTTTTCTGAGCCTCAGTCGCCTCAGCTGTCTTGGGGAGTCATGACCCGCCCAAGGCAGGAGGCGATCGTGCAATTGCTTGGCTGCAGGACGGCGGTGTCACCTCCTCACTGGAAAGCAAGAGATCCCAGCGGGCTCTTTAGAAACGCACCAAAGACTTTTGAAATACCGGGAGGATGAAGCGGAGACCTTGCCAGCCTCACACCAGACTCCCTCCCCTACCCAGCTCGGTCCGTCCTCCCCGCCACAACCAACCCACCCCAGCGGCCCCGCCCCGTCCCGCTCCCCACCCACCGGCAGCCAGGACTGTCTGAGCAGAGTCCCGCCGGGACCTGGCTCCCAGGCCTGCCGAGATGCAGCCGGGGCTCTGGCTCCTCCTGGCTGCGCAGCTCGCAGGTAAGACGCCGAGACGCGCGGGGTGCGCGGGGCGGGTGGTCTGCCCTGGACCCGGGAAGGGCTGTCCCGGTAGGATGAAGAGCCCAGAGGCCAGGACTGTGGGGACCCTCGAGAGGCAGGAGGCGGCGTGGCAGGCAGAGACCCTGAGGGTGGAAAAGAAATCGACCCCCCCCCCCCCCCCCCGCCGAATTCATTACTTCAGGAATCCCTGGAGCCCCAGGATTGAGGCTACTTGCCCCAAAAGCCTGGAGGGGGAGGGAAGAGAGAAGAGAGGGAGGTAGGGGGATAGGATTTAAGAAGGAAGAAAAGAGAAAGGAGAAGGAGGAATAGAGAGGAAGGAAAAAATGCCCTCGTCTAGGGTTCCTACAGGGATGTGACCCCAGGAAGATTCCAGAGGCTCTGTTCTGGCCTTGGTGTCCCACGCTTGGCCCAGGGTCCGTAGACACATTTTTAGTACTTCCAGGGGTACAATCTGCTGAACACCAGTCTACTGCCAGTTCTGGGACAGGTAGGACAGAGTATTGTCTGGGGGTTCCCCGTTTCGCCAGTACTCCCTGGCTTGTGTGTGCGCTGCGTGGTGTGGCCCCCAGAACAAGCCCATTCCATTTGGAATGTTGCAAATGGGCATCTCCACCAGCTCTCTCACAAGCCCAATCAGACTGCCTTTTGGAGGCACCCCAAACGGCCCCCTAACCTGTGGCTGATTGCTCTCTTACCCCAAAAGCCCAAAGCTGGCCATCCTGCCAAAGGTGGCAAGGTTTGTCAGCCTCCTGCTCTGACCCAGTGAGCTCAACCGTATCTCAAGTAGAAGCTAGTGGAGGCTCTTCAAAGCTAGTGGTTATTGCTGATCATTTTAGAAACAGCAGGTCCCTCTGAGAATGGAATCACTGGGAGAGGGTCAAACGAATCACGTGAGGTCACCTGGGTAGCAAGGCCTGGCTCTGTGTCTGGCACATTGATGGGGCTTAGCCACGGCCGGGTGGCACAACAGGGACACAACAGAGAGACCAGGCCGTGTCGCAGCTTGCAAGTCTGCATGTCAGGACACAGGACACAGGGGAACATACACAAAAAGTCCAGGGTCCTTTGGGGTCCCTTTGTCCCTTAAGAAGACACTTCCGGGCTTTCTTGGAAGAACTTCAGGAGTCTATGTATTTGCAGATTCATAGATTCATTTGCAGATTCACTATGTGCACAGGGGAACATGACAGCAATTCAGGAGAGGATCACAGGTCTCCTCGATTCATGAAGCGGGTCAAAGCTCAGGTTCTGGGGTCCCAGACCTTAGTTTGAATCAGGATCCACCACATTCAGGCTGTGTGACCTTGAGCATGCTCTTAACTTCCTTGAGCCTCTGTTTCCTCATGTGTAAAATGGGTGTAAAACAAGATCTGGTGAGGATTAAGTGACATAATGCTGGGCACAGTTCAGTAAAGATAGGCATCACGGTTTCTTATTATCTTCCCCAAGATGCCAATGACCCCCAAGCAGTGAAGAACCTCTGCTCTGCTGAAAAGACAGTATGGGGTTTAGGGAGAAAAGAGCAGGGCCAGTAGGCACTTGGGCACTAGGTACCATTTCATTCTTGATGCACGCAGAAGCTCGGAGTGGTGTGTGAGTGGAGTCAAGAAGCTTACATTTGTGGCCTGCGATGGGGCCATGCAGCCTGAGATACAAGCATTGGCAGGATTGTGACTCTAGGCCACAACCTCAATAGGCCAGCTCCCCTTGGGTAAACACACACACACACACACACACACACACATCCTCTGGCCTCCTCTGCCCACCCAAGTCTGTGCCCTCCCATTCCTTGCTGCTCCTGGGTCTCTGCCTGGGTTTGTAGGATCTCCCTCTGCCCCACAGCTAAAATGGAAGGCTCACCAGGCCAGATTCTGTTTGTTGGACTTGGCTGTGAAGGACCCATTCAGATCTTTCCTAAGATGTCATCTGCTGCCTATAACAACCCCTGTTGAATGAGACACTTAGACAATGATTTACCCATGTGGAGTATTTTACAGTTTGCAGTAGGTTTTCTTGGACATTCTAACCCTCAGAGGCAAGCAAGACAATGACCCCAAACTGCACTTCTCTTAAAGAGCAGAGACAGACTAGTTAGTTGACTTCCTGCAATCCCACTGCAGATAGTGGGCAGAACCTGGGTTCAAGGCCAGGTCTCGGAGTTCTGGTCTAGTTCTCCACGAACTATACCCTACTTGCCAGTGCTTCCCATCTTGAGATGAAAATGAAACCCCAGTGGTGCTGCTTCTGGGGTGTCTGCCCTTCGCCTTGGGAATGGGGACCCAGTGACCTATTACTTGCTAGGCTGAGGGGTGACAGGCTATAGTTGCACCTATGGCAATAGTGAGTTTCTCTTGCTTGATGACCCAGTTGTCATCACTGTCCAGAAAGGGTGGCTGGTCCTCTTTAAGACTGGCCAGCCCAGCGCTGGGCGCTGCCTCTGGTTCAGGGCTCCTCTGGGCTGCCTGAGTCTCCTTTACCCACTTTGAGCCTGTTGATGATCTGTATACAGATGGCAGCAGGACAAGGTGAAAGGCAACCAGCTTTGACTTCAGACTTTGAATCTTTGAGTAAGGTCACTTACAAGCTGTTGGTGGGACTTTGAACAAGTAACTTCATGCCTTGGTATCTTCATCTGTGTAATGGGGATAAAAAAATCCCCAAATAAATTTGAGATTGGATTAAGATAATTTATGCAGAGTCAGGCATATAAGCAAGCAATCGATAAATGGCCGCTCTTTCCCCATCCCCTCTGTCAAACTGACCGTAGGAGACACCTGCCTTGCAGATGGTCTCCGGGGAGGTGGGGCGCTTGAACTCTGAGTCCATGAGCCATCAGCTGCGGTTAGCACAGTCCCTGGACCCTGGAACTGGGCAGATTCTTCCACAACTTTCCTTTCGATGCTTGACTCTGACTCAGAGGGAAAACGCGTTGATGATATCTGCTCCTTCTGCTTTTTGTAGCTCTCCGTGGCAGCTCAGTACTCCAGCAGGTCCCTGTGTCCATAATGGTTCAGACCAACCAAATGGTGACAATGTCTTGTGAAGTCAGAACCTCCCCCACCAGCACTCGTATCTACTGGCTGAGACAACGCCAGGCTCCCAGCCCGGACAGTCACCACGAGTTTCTGGCCTTCTGGGATCCCAAAAAAGGGATTGTGTATGACCAAATGGCGGAGCAAGAGAAGCTAACTGTGTTTCCGGGAACAACTCGGTCCATTCTCAATCTCACAAGACTGAATCCTACAGACAGTGGCGTCTACTTCTGCATGACCATTGGGAACCCCCAGCTGACTTTCGGGAAGGGAACTCGGCTGACTGTGGGTAAGAATCTAGCTCAGTGATATCGAGGAGCATGGAGCACCTACTGCGTGCTGGGTGTGTGCCTGGCACTGGAGCTGCCTCCACTCTCAGCGAGCCCCCCTCTACAGGAGCAGATGCCAGCCAGGAGCAATAGTGCTGTAGCTAGAAGGAACAGACTTATCCGGGGCCAAGCACATGCAAGTGTTTCAGTAGGCATTTTACTTCCTGCTGCCATCTACCCTGGGAGGTAGGAAACCGACTCCTATTGCAGATAGGGTGATTAGAAGCATTAATGCTTCTTCTGGGGACAAGGCAGTGCTGTCCTTCAGCTACATCAGCCCTACCTGAGGCTCTACCTAGATGGGGCTTCGTTCCCTGACCTGACAGTGGCCTCAGAAATTCCCACCAAGTGTGCACATCAGAAAAGAATGTCCTCACTGCCTGGACATCCCCAGAGAAAGCATTTCTAGGGCCAGCAGTTGTCCTTATGTTCTGAATGGGGTGCTATGGCTCAAACCTACTCCCAGAGGTACAGGGAGTAAGGAGAATAGAGCCCAGGCCTGGCTGCAAATCCTGCTGTGTATTCACTGTGTGCATTTGCATCGGTCCCTCCCCTCCCTGGGCTTCAGTTTTGCCATCTGTATCATGTGGCTGCTGTTGGCCTCCATGACCCCCTCGAACCCTGAGAAGCTGCAGCTCTGGCAGTTAAGTCAGTGTGCCTAATAGAAATATATTATAAGCCACAGATGTGATTTAAAAATATCTAATACCACATTATAAAAAGAAACAAGTGGGATTAATTTAAATACTGTATTTTTAACCCAATGTATCAACAATATCATCATTTTAACTTATAATCAATATAAAGATTATTACAGAAATATCTCACATTCCCTTTTCGTACTAAGTGTTCAAAACACACCTTGAGTCAGACTGGTCAGTAGCACACATGGCAAGTGGCTGCACCCTTGGACAGTGAGGATTAAGCTCTGGGAGGTGTGAAGGAATCATGGTAGAAATTCTCACAGGCCTGCACCTGGCTTTAGCCCCCTCCCCAAGGTAGCCAATGGCGGGCCCATTCCCTGTGCTCCTCTGGGGGTCCTGCCTTTACCTCCTGCCTGGGTTATCTCAGGCTGGGTGCTGAAGAATGACACCCCCCCCTCAGGAACTAGACCACTCAGCAGGGGAAGATGCAGGGATGGCTGGGACAGCAGCACAATCGGGAAGACAGAAACAGAGTGAGGTTGCTGTCTGTCACATCTCACCAGCTTTGGGTCCTCGGTGGGTCAGGAGGCAGGGGTTGGGGGTGAGATGTCTGGGCGAGAAGCTGAGACATCCTCAGCAGGATGTCGCCTATTCCTGTACTGAAAATTGGGCTTTGGGTGGGGGGAGTTGGGGTTTTGATTTGGTTTATTGTTTTTGTCTCTACAAGCCCCACATTTTCCCACTCATGAGATTTTGGGGTCTGAGAAAGGTAGATGATGAAATAAACAAAACTGATTTCTAGAAGTTTCCCTTCTACCTACACCACCACCCACTCACTCCTGGCTTTGTTATTTCCAAAACTCCCCTCACACTGCGCAGCTCCCTGAGAACAGCAGGACCCTTCCCAAAGAATGTGCTTGCAACTGCATCACCTCCTCAAAGACAGGGTGTCCAGAGCCACACCCTGCCCCTCCCACCAGAGGTCAGTGCCTATTGAAGGAGGAAGCTCAGGTGGTAAAGGAAGCATCTAGGGAAAGACAAGGCCTTTAGGAGGCCGCTTAGCCACACCATGGACTCAAAAGTTCTATCCTTTTCGAAGAGAAGTGGGACGATTTGAACAGGGAGCAGGGGTAGTCGGGAGGAATCAAGGGGACCCAGCTCTGGGGAAGAGAAAATTAAAATGAAACAAGTCACCTCGCAAACCCCTCATCAGACCCAGACCACCGAGCCCAGCCAAGACACTAAGGTCCTATAGAGCTGGCTCCCTTGCAGGCTTCCCACTGATCAGCCAAGAGACCTCTGTGCCTTGTGTATAAAGCAAAAGGCACTCTCTCGGGCCATGAGGAGGAAAGGAGAAAACAATACTGGGTCCCCCTGAGCAGAGGGCCAGGCTCCCACAGTCTGTGAGAGCACCATACTGAGTGTCTTTTTCTTTTTTATACTCCTTTCCCTCAGCGTTCCAGTGGCCAAGGGCCTTGACCCAATGTACCTAACATTTGTCAAAAAGCATTTGCCCCTGAGGCAGTGTGGTGTCATGAGAGCCTAGAATCAGTCTCTCGGCTCAGATCCTGGTAGTCCTGTTAAAGGCTTCCTGAACTTCAGACAAGCTATTTCAGTTCTCTGAGCCTAGGCCACCTTAGGGATAAAATGGGGTACTAGCACCAGTCCCCAAATTGTTGGGTTAAATAAACTTAATTTGAAGTGCTTGGCTGGCGAGGGTCCGAAATGTCCACTTTTTTTTTTTCTTTTTTTTTTAGATTTTGTATTTATTCATTCATGACAGACACAGAGAGAGAGAGAGAGGCAGAGACACAGGCAGAGGGAGAAGCAGGCTCCACGCAGGAGCCCAACACGGGACTCCATCCTGGGTCCCCAGAATCATGCCCCTGGCTGAAGGCGGTGCTAAACCGCTGAGCCACCGGGCTGCCCCGAAATGTCCGCTTTTTATGTGCAAGATGCCAGCTCCGAAATGACCATTTTGCCAGAGTGCCCCTCCCTGTCTCCCTGACACTAGAGTTTAAATTTATGGTGTCACCATCACTCTCTCACCATTTTGCAGAAAATCATTGTAGTGAAACATCTTTGCTCAACACACACAGAAAAGTGTTGGATTCAGCAGCACCCAGCGCTCCTAACATTCCTAGCACCTCCAAGCCTCAAGCGTCTCCCTTTGCTCTGTGTGCTTGTCCCACTTCCCTGCCCCAACACATCAGAATGTGACACTGGATTAGAATGAAAGAGAGGAGTGACCCACCCAGGAGTCAGGAGAGGGGTCGGAGGGCCCAGGCGGGGGCTTTGCACTATGGGGCCTCGGGGCCAGCCCCTCACATGGCTGGTGTTCATCTTTGAAATAAAAGGTTGAGACTAGAGGTCCTTCCAGATCTGATAGTAAATGATTTGTAAAGGCACTTGAGAAGGAAAGAAAATCCCCACTGCAAGCTGCATGGTATTGGACCTACGGTAAAGAGCACCCACCTCCTTTCTATGAGCTTTCTCCCACCACTTAGAAATTGGCAGATTGGGATCCCTGGGTGGCGCAGCGGTTTGGCGCCTGCCTTTGGCCCAGGGCGCGATCCTGGAGACCCGGGATCGAATCCCACATCGGGCTCCCAGTGCATGGAGCCTGCTTCTCCCTCTGCCTGTGTCTCTCTGCTTCTCTCTCTCTCTCTGTGACTATCATGAATAAATAAATAAAATCTTTAAAAAAAAAAAAAAAGAAATTGGCAGATTGGCTGAGGGGTTGGTCTTCTCAAGGGTTTGGGGACTCTGGCTTCAGCTCAAGGTGTTCGGCCAGGGGGAGCCATGTCCACTGCACAATTTCCTGGGCATGCTGTCCCCTTTAATTCTCATGACAACCCCAAGCAGGAACTGAGAGTCATTTTTATTTCAGCAGATGTAGAAACTGAGGCACAGAAAAGTGATAGGCCCAAGTCACACAGTGGTTAATCAGGGCTGCTGGGGCTCTGTTCAGGACCACATGGGTGCAGAGCCCCTCTATTTCCTGGACGCCAAAACAACCCCCTGCCCATGCCCTCAGATAGGTATGAGAGTTGAGGAAACACCTAGAAAGTTCTATTGCTCTGTAACCTTGGAGCCCTGCAGCAACCCAGGGAGCAATCATAGGGCCTTTAGTACCTGGATGGAAAACATGAGATTTTAACTTTTGTCTGGAAATCTACACACTGTTTACCTGGCTAAGAAATGTGTCTTACTTGCTTCCTGTAGTTGATGTCCTTCCCACCACAGCCCAGCCCACCAGGAAGACCACACCCAAGAAGAGAGTGTGCCGGTTCCCCATCCAAGTGACCCAAAAGGGTGAGTTCTCCCATCCTCCTGGACCCTCAGAAGCATAGCAGGATGTCTTCCTTCCCTCCCTCCTTCCATTCTTCCTTCCATTCTTCATCCTTCCTTCCTTCCTTCCATCCTTCCTTCCATCTATTCTCTCTTCTGTCCATCCTTTGCTCCATCCATCCTTTCATCCAACCTTCCTTCCTTCCATCCTTCCATCCTGAACATCCTTTCTTCCACCTTTCTATCCTTCTTTCCTTCCTTCAGCCCTTCCCATGTGTGGACTCCAGCCTGTTTCTCTGGCAAGCTGGGGCCAGAAAGGAAGTTGAGGGTGACCACAGTGCTGCTGTTCAACAGCTCACAGTCTAGTGGGGGACACGCTCACACAAATCATCACAAGGCGAAACCTAAAGGAAGATATGTCCACCCAAAAACCTGCACACCAGTGTTCTTAGCAGCATTATTTATAATCACCCGAAAGTAGAAACAACTCAAAAGTCCACCAACTAATGAAAAGATCCACTAAATATGGAACATCCATACAATGGAATATTATTTGCCCATAAAAACAGTGAATTACTGATATGAGCTACAATATGGATGAACCTTGAAAATATTACACAGTGAAAGAAGCCAGACACAAAAGATCATGTATTATGTGAGCCCATTGGTAAGAAATGTCCAGAATATGATATTTCATAGAGATAGAAAGTAGATTCATGGTTGCCTAAAACAGGGGTGGAGGGGGTTAGAAAGGAATGGGGAGTGATTGTTAAGAGATGCAGTATTTTTAGAGGGGGTGAGATGAAAATATTCTAAAACTAGATTGTGGTGATTGTTAGTTGCACAATTCTGTGCATATACTAAAAACCATTCAATTATGTAGTTGGAGCAGGTGACAAGCCACCACTTTAGAGCTGACTTATGCTACCTGGGGTTGTTTGGTCTTAAATACTTAAAGTAACAGAGAGAGCCTTAGGAGAGGCATATAATGGGATTCAGGGGATGAGAGCAGGAAGCTACCCCATGAGGTCACAGTAAAAAAAGAAAATCAGAACCCATATGCCATAGGGCAAAGTCTTAGGGACCATAAAAGTGGAGATAGAATGACCTCATTTGATAAAGTATGTATGCCCCACAACTTTGCCTATAGGATTTCAGGTAGGTTGCAACAAAAAAACAACACAAAAGGCAAATACAACAGGGCCCTTAAGGTGAGGGTGCCAAAACTGATCTGTGCTGTGGCCCTAGAGAAGCAGCAAAGCCAGCTGCACCAAAGACCATACTCCTAATAACATGGCACAAAACCCCTGTCCCCCATAGTGATATAAAGAAACAACCCCCAGGCTCCAGGCTTCAAAGCCTTCATCCCAATGTTAAGTTAGAGAAGAAATCTGCTCTGTTCAATCTTCTGTAAGGACTACTGAACAATAGTGAATTCACTAACACTTTTATAAGTGATGAAGACGAAGGTCTTTGAAGTTCTTACATTATTTCTTATATCGACCCTCAGTAAAATCCCAGGGCAAAAATGCAAATCCAATTATTAATAGGTCAGTAAGAATAGCCAGGATGTGTGTGAAAGTGGCCAAGTGGGGGGGGTGGGGGGAGAAATAAGGGGAGGTTGCTTTGGGGGTGGGGGCCATGGGACAGTGTACCCTAGTGGTAAGTCAGCCAAGCATAGGTCTGAACCCCTGTCTACCACCCACGCCTATACTATGTGACCTTGGGCAGGTGATTCAGCATCTCTGAACCTGTTTCCTCATCTGTAAAATAGGGATGTTTGCCTGGCTGAAGGGAAGGCATGACTAAAAGAGGTGGCATACATAAGACACCTTGGGGGGCACCCAGATAGAGCTCAAAGGTGTTGTCATGAATGAAACTGTATGGCTACCCTAGAGAAGAACCAGCTCCCTAAGGCTTAGGGCTGTCCCTTGAGATGACACTGAGAGGTGCAGGATGGGGTGGAGGGGTGGAAATAATAATAATCGGGGAATTGAAGTGAAATGTCATGTTGAACCAACTACACTGGCCAAAACAAAACACTCTGATAATATCGAGGGCCAGCAAGGTGCACAACCGGTGGTTAGGAATGAAAAAATCAGTGCAGCTTTTTTGGGAAGGCACTTCACGGTGTCTATTACAACTTCAAATGGACAGTCTATGGTTTGGTGGTTCCTGTTTTCTGTATCTGCCTCAGGCAGGCCCCCACATTAGGAAAAATGTACCAGGATGTTCTCTGCAGAGTGATTTGTAAAAGTAAAACCTAGGAAACAAAAATACCCATCTGATGGCTAAATAATCCACGGTATGTCCATACTTCAAATGTCACTCTGCTAGAAAAAGTGTGCTGACACATTTTTTTAAACAATTTTATTTATTATTTATTTATTTATTTTAGAGACAGGCAGGAGAAGGGGCAGAGTGAGAGGGAGAGAGTCTCAAGCAGATTCTGTGCTGAGTGTGGAGCCCAATTCCGGTCTCGATGTCAGGATCCTGAGATCACGACCAGAGATGAAACCAAAAGTCACCACCCAGGCTCCCTTGATATATTTAAGTGAGGGAAAAAATGGTTTGCAAAACAATTTGTATAATATGCAGCTACTGTATGCTTAGAAAAACCTATATGTGTCTGTGTAAATTATGTATGTGTAAATGCACAGAGAAAGGTCCCAAATTAACCATGGCATTTTTTTCCTGTGAAGGAGCTAGCATGCCAAGGAACACTCTCACCATATACTTGAATCCTTTATGATGAAAATATATTCAGCTATCTCTTGTGTAATTAAAATAAAAGTTTTAAAAATAAATCGTAAAAATCTCATTACTAGGCATGAAAATTATCTCCTTTGAACACAAGCAGCTCCTGAGTTTAATTAATTTTTAAAATGATGGTGTGGGACATAAGATTTTCTATGTAAAATTATCTCAATGTGTATAAACTATCCAGAGAAAAAAGAGATGAGAAAAGTATGCAAACGATGGGAGTTCCAGGTGATTTTTTGGTCTTTGTATTTTTATATGCATGACTCAGATGTTCGGTTTGTGCATCTTTTCCAGCCCCATCCTGTGGCCCCCTCACCCTCAGCCTCCTGGTGGCGGGAGTCCTGGTTCTACTGGTGTCCTTGGGTGTGGCCATCCACCTACACCGTAAGTTGTGTTCTCTTGGGCCACCATGGTGACTCCTTTTGCTGTTGGAGGTGTCGGTGAGAGTCCTTCCTTCTCCAGGGAAGCAGGCCAGATGGCAATCTGGTGGAAGTTTACACCCACCCCCACCCCATGCTAGCTGCAGAGGTGATTCTTGGACAGAGGCCTTGCCGCTGGGATCAGAGACCATCCTGGCTCTGGAGTCAGATAAACCTGGGTTTGAATCCAGCTCCACTATTTGCAGATCTAGTGACCTCGGGCACATGCCCTGATCTCTCTGAGCCTCAGCCGTCCCATCCAGGAGTGGCAATGTTCCCTACCTCCCAGGGTTGCTGTTTGTAAAGTCCCACCCAGAGGGCCCATTGTGGGGTATGAGCTCTGGAAGTGGGAACTCCCATGGGTGGTCAGTATGGAAGCAGTACACAGAGACATTGCAGTGGAATTTGGGTTATGTTCCCAGAAGCTTGAGCTGCTCTCCTCTGTGACGCTGCAGGGAGACTGTAGGTGACAGCCTCCCTCAGCCACTCTGGAGTTGAGATCATCTGCTTGGGCTCCCAGGCTTCATAAGAAAGGGCGGGGGGAGCTTCAGGAGAGGCTGGCATGGCTGCCCAAGAGCCCTGGGCTCTACCCCTGGCTCTTCTGCTTACCTGTGCCACCACAAGCAAGTCACTGACCCTCTCTGGGTTTCTATAAGATAGGAGATGGTGGCTCACAGGGGCATGGACAAGATAAGTGGCTCTTTTGTATAGGTCACAGATCCCTTTAAACTTATGAGAGCAATTATAGATCCTCTCCTGAAAGAAATGTGTCAAGAGCACGTTTTTGCATAAAATTGCCATTCACAAAAGGATCCATTTGTCCCCGTTAAAGTTCCGTGCTCTACAAACTTTTTTGATCAAAGATCTCATTAGTAAGAAATTTTTAAATTATGAACCCCAACTGCAAATAGATCTCATTAGTAAAAAATTGTTAAATTATAAACTCGAACTGCAATTAGGTGTACTTATTTCATATGTTAAGTATGTTATTAAATGTAATAAAGGATGATATAGACCTGTAAATAGACATGCTCACACTTCCTTCCCACATCCCAATGGGAAACATTGCACATGCCCTGAATGCACACGCCCTAGCTTGAGACCCCCTGACTGCACACCTCTCATTCCTGACCTGCTGTGAAGGACAAACTGGCATGTTTAAGGACATAGGAGTAGATTAACTGAGTTCAAATTCTGACTTTACTTCTTACTAGCTGCATGACCTTGGGGGCAAGTTATTCAGTACCACGCATGCTCTGTGACTCAGTTTCCCCATTTACCAAATAGAGGTAATAAGAGTAAGAGTAGTAGTCATAGGTTTGCCGTGGGTTTTAAGGGAGTTAACATTGGAAAACAGCCTGGCACCAGGGAAGTGGTCTGAGGTGCTGGCTGCCCCCCACCCCGGCCCCTGTCATCTCCCTCTTTGCTTTCTGGGGCTTGTCAGCGGCCCACAGCCCATGCAAACCCGCATTCTTGTTTTCTTTTTCCAGGCCTGCGGAGGAGAGCCCGGCTTCGCCTCCTACAACAGTAAGTGCTTGGGGCCTCAGAAAAGTGCCTGTGACGTGGCCCTGGGTGGGGTCCCTGGCTTCCTCAGCCCCTGCTGCAGCCACAGCCTCCCCTACAGGGAGCCAAAACCAGACACCACCTGCAAACAATTTTAGACTGAATAAATAGATGGAGCGATAGAGTTCAGGAGGAGAGATCGTCTAAACAAACAAAAATACTGATTAGTCATTCAAGTGTATTTCCGGCACAGAAAGACTTAGTTCTTAGCTCTCTTTATGATCACAATCAACTCTTGCAAGCATAGGATACACTAGGATACCCCAAATTCTTTCCACCTAGCATTTCATTTGACTTGGTCCCAAACAACATAGAAGGGTTACTTTTACAGACCAGCTGAAAGACTTGCTCAAGCATCTGGGATCATAAAGAACCTAATTGGATTGGAAGATGAGTCAGTTCCCTGCTGGTGTGGGGTGTTGGGCTGCCTTGGTCCTGGCCTCCACCCTGCACCCCACCTGGGCCCCAGGAGTTGGCAGATCAAAAGGCTGAATCACATAGACATGGGAGCTAAAAAGCACTGGCTCTCTGGGCCCACTGAGCTGTGTGAGCACAGACACCCAGAGGCCCTGGGAGGCCAGTGGCCACGGGCTGCTCCCAGCCTCAGGGACTTCCAGGCCTCAGTAGGGCCACAGGCAGTGTTATTGGATCGCTTTTTCTTCCTCGAAATACTCTTTCACGTCTACCTAGCTCATTAATGGCAATCCCCTCCATCTAGAGGTATTTGGGAAAAAAAGAAAGCCTATCATGCCTCTAGATGGAAGAGAGCAACATGGCCTTGTACTCAAGATGTCTGGCTCCAGCTGTGGGTTTGAATCTTGTCTGCCACTCACCAGCCATGTGACTGCGAGTCACTTCACCCCTCTGAGCCTCTGATTCCTCATCGGTCAAATAGGAAAACAGGACCAACCTCATGGCTCTTGTGAGGACTTATGGATATTACTGGGATAATACTCATGAAGTGCTCAGCCCTGGGATGCCTGGGTGGCTCAGTCTGTTGAGCATCTGCCTTTGGCTCAGGTCATGATCCAGAGTCCTGGGATCAAGCTCCCTCTTAGAACTCCCTGCTCAGTGAGAAGTCTGCTTCTCCCTCTCTCTCTTCTGCTTCTCCTCCTGCTCATTCTCTCTCTCTCTCTCTCTCTCTCTCTCTTTCAAAAATAAATAAATAAAAACCTTTGGTCCCATGGAGTCAAAACACGAACTCATGTCACTTACAAAAGTCAACTCTACAAGCCAAACAACCAAGATGAAAATGTATTTCTAAATACTTAAAAATTTAATCTCCATATAAACTCTGTATTATATTCTCTATATTATTATATACATTATATTTGTATATATATTTGCTTGATTATTTGATAGTCACTGAGACATGCCTGCTGTATTTTATGGGCGATTTTCAATGATAATTTTGATGTTGTACAGTTTTCACAATTTTATGGGCTGGAATTTAGAAATTATCCTCTACCTAAGAGATAGTAACCTGAGTGTATTCATCTGAGCTTAGATCTGCAGAATGTCCTGTCCAGTATCTTCCCCATGGTGACCTCTAATGGAGAATGAGTCCCCATTGAGGCACTGCTCCCACTCACCCCATCATTTTAACTTGTTCCCCCAGTGATTTGATGCCAGTTTTAGGGAACCTCATGCTTTGGCAAACCCAGGGGTTCTGAGGATCCACTGAAGTGGGGAAGGCACTGGGGGATGGTCATGGGGGGCCGTGAACTCCCTCATCCTCTGCTCACAGTACCGCTGTCATCGGCCACCTGTAGTTACATTCCCCTGTGAGATATCATTTGAACAAGAGGGTTTGCAGCTTTAAAAAAGTTTGGAAACCACCTCTAGGTTTACTACTGTAATCCAGGTGTGGGCAAAAGAGTCCATGGGCCTCACAGATCAGCTATGCCAAACGCCAGTTGCAATTTGGGGCAGAGACTCCCCAGCCCGTAACTGAACCTAGAAAACCTTCCCATCAACCAGCCACCTTCTTCTGACCCCTTAATGTACATTTGTGAATAGCTTATCTTAGAAGGTACTTCAGGAAGTAACACTATTCAAAGCTAGAGTTCTTTGGGCTTTGTTTTTTGAGCTTCTTCTATTTTTTTAATGAGTAAGTTGGGCCCTTAAAGCATACTAACAGAAAACTCCTGGCCCTGGGCTCCTTACTGGAAGTGGAGCCCTGCATCCTTCCTTTGTCATTTGTCTTTGTTACAGGAAATTCATATCATTTCCCTGAAAATAAATGGTGTCTCGATTTGCTGTTGTTTTTAGGTTTTATAAATGAGGAAAGAAATATGCTTTTGGTGTCCTGCTACAAAAATACGTTGGTCAGTAACAAGAAAGATCTGGAAAAATGAGAGAGAAGGACCACGCTCAACTCACTCAATGTGGAAATTTCACAGACCTGCTGAAGTTGCCTGCTTTTAATTGCTGCGAGTTCTTTCCGTGGGCCTCTTGCATAGGAGCAACTTGTTAGTTGGTCCTAGGAAGTCTCAGAAAGAAAGCTTCAGGGCCCCAGGGCACTTCCTGCAACTTAGGAGCACACTGGAGGAGTGAGTCAGAAATGCCACCATGACACCAGTTCCAGCTCCCATAGTCCCCCGGGCTGGGCCAGGACCTATGTGTTGGCCGTCCAGCCACCGTCTCGCAAGTTGCTTTGCCCCGGTAGGGCAGTGACTTGGAGTCCTGAGTCTCTCATGGGATGGAGCTGGGCTGGCTCCTCCTTGATCTTCCCAGGCTGGGGCTGACTACCTTTACTGGGAACTTCAAAGACCAGACCCAGCTTGGAAATGCGTTTTCTGTGAAGGACTAGCCTGACTCCCATAGTTATTTCAGTCTTCGGGGACGTTCTCTGCAGCTGGGAAATTGTGGCTTTGAGAATGGAAAGTCATTTTATCTCCTATTAGGAAGTTCTCCGGCTTTCATTTCTGCCCTCCCATGGCTTGTGTATTTCTTCTCTCCCTTTCTGTTCTTTTTATGAAAATGTCTTGGTTGTAAAAATAAAGTCCTGAAGAAAAGATGCAAATGGCTCCTGTGATGTAAAAGCACAAAGCCCATCTGTACAGCAAAGATGTTGATGCTCAGCTGAAAAGAAATAACAAGGATAAAATGTGCCTGTCCTCATTTGCCCCCACAACATGTTGTCATCTGTGTTGTAGGCACAGAGAGAGTCTGAGAGGTTGGGAAGCGCCCAAAGCACCCAGAGCCAGGCTGGGGCCCCAGGGGCTGACCTCCTCTGGCCACTCCATGCCACCTTCACTAGCACCTGTTCAGTTCTACAGAGTGGAACCCGATGGACATCTAGCCACAGACTGGTGACCTTATCCTAAAGAGAAAGTGAGGGGCATAAGATTCTCTCTCTTGGCTTTGACAGGGACAGAAAATGCAAGGGGAAAACACTGAGCTGGAAGAGGGAGTTGAGATGAAGATCTTGTGCCTTCTGAAAAACCCCGGGGATCTGCTCTTAGCTCCCCGCCCAGGGCTTTTGCAGTATAAGAGTTTCTGAGCCAAAAATGAGTGCAGCCTTAGGCTCTGTTGACAGAAGCACCATGCACAGGCCAACAGAAAACAGAGCCTCACCTGCTTTTCCTGGCCACCTCGGAGGTCCATTTGAAGAAGGGCAATGGTAAACCAGGTTCTGCTCAGAGGCCTCTGGCAGCCACAGAAACCAGGAAAGGGAAGATGGCTCAAGGGGAGGGGGCAGTGTGGCCCTCTCACAGTATCTGAGATGCTGCCCGTGGAGTGAAGGGCACAGGACTAGGTATGGTGAGTGGGAATTAGAAGGGTGTAGATGCAGGAGGTGCTTGGGAAGTAAACGCCCCCTATCCATCAGCTCTGAGGACGACAGGACAGGCTGCCTCCCAGGGCCCTGGAGAGGGGAGAAAGGAACCAGGGTGGCCTGGGGCCGACTCCTCTAGGGTTCACATCTAAGGTGGGCTTCTTGGGGCATCTGGGCAGCTCAGTGGTTGAGCGTCTGCCTTTGGCTCAGGTCATGATCCCAAGGTCCTGGGATCAAGTCCCACATCAGGCTCCCCTCAGAGAGCCTGCATCTCCCTCTGCCTATGTCTCTGCCTCTCTCTCTGTGTCTCTCATGAATTAATACATTAAAAAAAACTTTAAAAAAATAATAAGTAAAAAATAAGGTGGGCTTCTTGCTCTTAGACATCTCATTTAGTCATAAGAGACTAAAGCCCAGATGTGCGGCCTGCCTTTCCCGAAGGCTCACACCCAGTCCACAGCGGAAATAAGAACAGGCCTTCTAGGTCTCTCAACCCACTTCAAGCTCTGCTATATAACAGCATCTCCCCATTGCTATCCTTGCAATTGTGTTTAGTTGTCTGCAAACTTGCATGGGGTGAGGTTGGGGGACCAGGGCCGGGGAAGGCGGGAGAGGGGGATACACTCTGTCTTTTCTGTGCAGCAGGCACCTGCTATGGCTTGATCTACACAGAGAGCTGGAGCAGGCTTGGCTGCCAACAGCAGGGGCTGCGGTGAAGAGGTCTGCACTCAGCACCTGACTTTTGTTTTGAAAAAGGAACTGAGCATTTTTGGAGGTCCGTTACAGCAAAATATTTTTTAAAATGTTTTTTAATCTAGCTATCTTTTGACTAGCAATTCCACCTCCAGGCAATTATCTTTAAAACACACACACACACACACACATCTCAAAGTTACATGCACAAAGAAATACATATCAGATTGTTTCTCGTAGTGCTGCTTATTAGCTAGAAGTTGGAAACAATCCAAATGTCCATCAGAAAAAAAGCCAGTTAGATCAGCTGTGGTACAAGGGACTCCAAACAACTGTTAAGGAATGAGCTAGATCCATACAAGTGGGCATCAAATCATGGCCACTACATCTTTTACATATTTTAACATCTGATTGATTATCCTTGTTTTAAATGCAATATATGGCCACTGTTAAAATTCAAGCACAGATAAAAACAGGCAAAGTAAATATATGTCCAAGTCAAGATATGTTACCCTATTGCAGGGGTGATCAGTAGGAGGAATTATGAAGTTTAGGGATTGGCATGTCCTGCTTCCCCATCTGGGAACTGCTCCTGTGGGTGTGTTCAGTCCGTGGAAAGTCACTGAGCTGTACACCCATGATATGCCAACTTTCATATGTACATATATAGATACAGATTATACTCCAATAAAGAGATATTTTGAATATCCAAGTACCAAGCATTGCAGAGATATGTAAAATTAATATTGAAAGTTTCTTGTCCTTCCAGGTTTTTCCCACATGTATTGGTTTAAACAGATATTGAAATCTTATCAAATGTAATATGTAATACATTAGATATAGAATATAAAAAATTGAATCTTATTATTCTGAAAATTTGATTTTTTTCTCTAATAATATATCAATGCTTCTGATCATATTTGTGTATGCATAGAAAAAGATCCAGAAGGATGTACTCCAAGCTGTTAATGGTAGTTAAGTGAGGAATTTCCACATCTGCATTGTACAAATGTGCAGTTTGTGTCATGCAAATTTTTACAACAATCATGTGTGACTTTTATAATGGGGCTTTAAAAGTTTGGAAAAAAAGAAACAGCCTCTTTTTAAAAAGAGGCTCTGATCATCGTAATGTTAAAAAACTGGAATCCGCTTAAATAGCTATCAATGAGAGATTTGTTCATGAGTCATGATTTTTAAAAATCCGTGCAATGGAAATCATGTGACACATCGGAGGCTGCAGGACAGCACAGCCTAAGTCCACCGGTCATGCCAACTTGGGCAAGCCCCTGTAACACCTGTGGGCTTCGATTCCCTCCTTTGCAATGGGAGCAGCAATAGTCTCACTCTGTTTTGCTGTGGGGCTTGCAGATAGCAGGGTCTGGGGACAGTGCTGCTTCCCCGGCCAGCCTTCCTCTCAGCAGGAAGCAGGGGTAGAGAATTCTGGGCGCCAGCCTGCAGGTGCGGCCCCCAGCAGCATGAGTTCAAAGGAGGAAGGGGGCTTCTACACCACCCCCTCCCTTTCATCCTTAGTCATCCTCCCACCTGCCCCCCCCGCCCCCCGCAACTTGTGTCTCTACCTGTAGGAAGTGGGCAACTTGTTTTCACAAAGTGATCCCCAGCCCTATGTGGGCTGCGAAGCTGATCTGAATCTACCACCCAGTCAAAGGGAAAGAGAGAAAGAGCCCTGTCTTCGGAGGTCTTTCCAGGGGTGGAGGGCGAAAGAGATTTCCTCCATCATCTCTTGGGAAACCTCCTCAGATGCGTCACTGACACTCCTTGGTGACTGTGAGTCACTGGTTCCTGGAGTCCCGTGCTGCATAACTCAGTGCCTTGGCCCAAACAGAAGGAAGCCATATCCACCACCACCATCCACCCACATCGGTTTGGGATGCACAGACGTATGCCTGACCCGTGTGATTGCTGTCATGCCGAAAGCCCAAGTGCTGAAAAAGGACTCTATTCCTGCACGGTGTCATTGGCTCTCCTGGATCCTGCTTGCTCCCATTCATTTACTGCCTTTTATGCTCAAGTACCCATCTGAGGTTAGCTTGGGCATCTGAATTTGAACAAAAAATATCTACTTTTCTTTTCATGTATTTGTAATTGCAAACCATCTCCCATCCTGGCCCCTTTGACAAGTGAGCTAATCACCTGCCCCTTCTCTGCACTTTGTGCTCCTCTTCCTCAGGCTTCTCAATGCCAGCTCAAATGTATTTATTTGCTGCTCAGTTCTGGGACTGGGGGAACCAGGACAGACACAGCCTGGCCCCCAGATCCCTCCTTACTGACCAGTCCCTGATCTCCTGTCCTACCACCGGCATATACAGACAGCATTCCCCATCCGCGCGGTCAGAATCTGTATGAATAAATGAGAGAAGCAAGGAGCTCACTTGCCGAGCTAGGAGACAGCCTGCCCTGGCACCCCGTCGGTCCTGTGTGCCAGCTCCCCAGCCCAGCCCTCCCCTGCCCACCCCGAGGCTGTGAGGACTCAACTTCTCAGGGTTTGCTTTGGCAGGTACAGTCAACAAACCCCTTGGAGAACATACGCTCAACAAACTAGTTATTAACTGAGCACCTATAGAGCTCTTGGTGCTCACAATGGGTTTAGCACAGACTCTATCCCTAACTCCATACATTCACACCTTCATGTGGGGCTGGGACACAGACACAGGCCTGGGCACTTGTGTGACTCCAAGAGTGAGTGCCCTCGGTCGCCTGCCCTAGAGCCAGCCCTGGTCAGACGGTAAGCAGGTGCACAGTTAAGTACCCAGATGATGTTAACCCAAGCAAAAGGCATGAATTGTCACCTCACACAAAATTGTGCTCTGCAGATGGAGGGGTATGAGGCCTTTCACAATAGATTTTGTGGAGATCTCTGCGGTTGGGTGGGGACAAAGCTAAGAGGGGAAGATTTGAAGTGTTGGTGGGGAGGCGGAGGCCCATCTTCCCCAACACACCCCTCCGCAGCACCCCTTCAGCATCCTGTGGGCCGAAAGCTGGCTGCTTGCTAGACCTGCTGTCTAGGTCTAGCCTAGGGCCAGCTTTTGGCCTACTGGATGTTGATGGGGCCAGGCCAGGCAAAAGGGAGGCCGTGACTCCTATTCCTCTACCTTCACTCAATCCCAGGCTTCTGCTATGCTTGGGGAGCCTAGGTGGCCTAGGGAACAGACAGCAATGGGAGGCTCACCCAGCACAAAAGATAGGACTGGCCTGAGACGTCCCAGCCTCTGGGTGGGCAGGGCAGGACAAGGTGGGGTGTGAGCTGCACCTTCCTTCTACTCCATCATTGTCCCCACAGCCACGCTAACACATCTGGGTTGGGAAAGGGACAGAAGGGCAACTTCCACAAGGCAAGTAGGCCTTTGCAGAAGCCCTTTCCTGGACGGCACTCAGAGTCCACCTGGCCAGAAACTCAGCGTCCCATCTCTCACGGCCCACCTTGAGGTGTTGGGGATAAAGGAGGTGGAGAAGGAAGGAGTGATGGGCCTCAGAGAGGGGCCAGTGTTTGTCCAACAGGTCTTAACATCCTATCTGGCACCTGCGGAGCTTATCAATGGAAGAGGGATAACGCTATTGGGATTTAATCTGTGTCACTTCAGAGGGAGTGTGCTCCTGCGTGGGGTGGGTAAGGTGGGGTGGGGATGTTTGTCTCGTAAACTATTTCCGATTATTGTGCCATACAGGGCCTTTCAGTGGCTGTCCCACGGTGGAGCCTGGACAGACCCTGCTGATGTTCACTCAAAACCTCCTTACCCTCTTCCCTGCCCTGCCATTAGCATCCAAATACATTAAGACCCTTGAGTGTGCCTGCGTGTTTAAGAGAGGACAGTTCGTTCACATGGTCTCATCTCTCCCTCCGTGATCTCTACATCAAAGTTTCATCTTCAGAGAATGAGTGGTGACTCAGTCAAGGTTAAGAATACATTTTCCAGGAAAATGGAAATCTGTCATTTGCAGACAAATGTCACTGGGTGGGTGAAAATGTAAAAGAGTGATAGTGCTCACTGCTGGAGAGGACATGGACAAGGGCTCTCACAGGAGTGGCTGCTGGTATCATGAGACACTACAGCTGTTTTCCTTTTGGAAAAACAGTTTGGTAATATCTAGCAATGTTGAATATAAATCACATACTCCGCCCCAGCAATCCAGGGAATATGTCCCTATAAAGAAAAAGCATTACTGCGTAGGAATAAGTATATAGAAATGATTCTTTTTTTCTTATCTTTTCTTTCTTTCTTTCTTTCTTTCTTTCTTTCTTTCTTTCTTTCTTTCAGATTTTATTTATTCATGAGAGACACACAGAAAGAGAAGCAGAGACACAGGCAAAGGGAGAAGCAGGCTCCTTGTGGGGAGCCCGAGGCAGAACTCAATCCCAAGACTCCGGGGTCACAACCTGAGCCAAAGGCAGAAGCTCAACCACTGAGTCACCCAGGCACCCCAGAGATGATTCTTTTGATTTCATTTAGGACAAATAAGAACTGGAAACAACCCCGAGTTCATCCATAGGGAATTACTAAGTAAAATGTGATCTATACATGCCCTAAAATAAGATTGCCATCAAAAGAATGACTTGAGAATGATTTGGTCAGATTGCCAGGAATCTTTAAGGAGGAAATGTAGGATGCAGGGAAGAATTTAAAATATGATCCTATTTTTGTAAAGCAAGTAATCACCTGCAGGAAACCGTGTACCTGTCTAAGGTTGAGGGTACACAGCCACATGAATGGGCAGATGCCACTGTGGAAGGAGACCCAACTGCCTGCCAATACTGGGCATGAGCACTAAAAAGCAAATGTTCCCCTAGAAAAGAAACTAGTTTTACTGAAGTCATGAGAAATTGAAGCAAAAGAATTCCTCCTTTTATTTTAACTTGACTGTTAAAGATCTATTTTATAATCCATTGGAAAGCACCTAAGAATCAATATTTTTATTTATTCTTGCACTCCCTAATTTCAAAAAGGATTTGGGGCAGGTTACAAATCTACACATGCAAACAGAACACTACAAAAGGGTGAAATAGCAATGGAAGGAAGAGTGGGGATGAAACAGTGGCATGCCAGTGGCGACGGCACCTGATAGCATTCAACACGTTTCCCACTCAAGTCGAGTTGTCCCCTAGTACATCAAGACTTAATGGTACTGTAGCCTTCATCTTACTTGATGCGTTATCATCGCTTTCTATTTTTAGTTTTCCAGTCACTCCAGGTACTTTATTTTCTCCTCTATATCTGCTTAAAATTACCATTCACCACCCCAAAGACACTGTGTTGCTCTGGCTGTGGGTTCGTGGTGTAAACACCCAGGCTGCTCAGCAGGACAGTTATATGAGAGAGCGCAGTTTCCCCTCGTTTAAACTTTTTTTTTTTTCACAGTAGAATTTGTACAGTAGCTAAACATATTGTCAGTTTCTATATTTAAAAAGATGGCATTTCAGGACATCTGGGTGGCTCAGCGGTTGAGCGCCTGCCTTCGGTCCAGGTGTGATCCTGGAGTTCAGGGATCAAGTCCCACATCGGTCTCCCTGAGGGGAGCCTGCTTCTCCTTCTGCCTGTGTCTCTGCTTCTATATCTCTGTGTCTCTCATGAATAAATAAATAAAATCTTTAAAAAAAAAAAAAAAAAGATGCCCGGGTGGCTCAGCGGTTTAGCACCTGCCTTCAGCCCAGGGCCTGATCTTGGAATCCCGGGATCGAGTCCCGTGTTGGGCTCCCTGCATGGAGCCTGCTTCTCCCTCTGCCTGTGTCTCTGCCCCCCCTCCCATGTGTGTGTGTGTGTCTCTCATGAATAAATAAATAAATAAATTATTTTTTTAAAAAAAGATGGCATTTCAAGCTTAGGTACAATGAAGTTATTGAGTTACTAAGAAATGACCCTATGGATCTTTTTATTTATTTGCTTGTCATTTAATTATTTTGGGCAGCCCAGGTGGCTCAGCAGTTTAGCGCCGCCTTCAGCCCAGGGCCTGATCCTGGAGCCCTGGGATCAAGTCCCAAGTCAGGTTCCCTGCATGGAGCCTGCTTCTCCCTCTGCCTGTGTCTCTGCTTCTCTCTCTCTCCTTCTCTCTCATGAATAAATGAACAAAAAATTTAAAAATTTTTATTTAAAAGCCTAAGAACGGTACTTCCTTCTCCTCCCCAAACTCTTGTTTTTTAATTTCTTTTCAGGGTCCCAGAACTTGGCTGGCTTCTCAAAGTGTCTGAATCCGAGATGCTGGTCTTCAGTTTTTCCTGGGACTCCCTCCTGCCCCACACCCAGAGAAGGGGAGCTTTGGTTTTCCCATAAGCTTCATTACTGGTCACCTAGGTTCTGAATTCTGGATTCCTGCATCCTCACAGTGATGTCCTGTGTATCCCATCCTTAAATCCCAGCAGAGGGAAAAATTTCAGAGATGGAGGAATGTGATTCACCCATCTTTTCGGAATCAAGAAGGTTTTCTTTCTCAAAGGCAAGAGAACCCCAATAGGGTTCTCAGCTACCTGACCCATACTGGCCAATTCACAATTACTGATTCCAGTAATTATGATGAAGTGAAATGAGAATGGAGCCCATCAGAATATTTGGAGTACATGATACCAGTGGCATTCACATACAAGAGGAAAGACTGAGTTACATAATAAAGTGCTGAGATCACTGGTTCACTGTTTGAAAAAAATGAAGTTTTTGCCCTTCACATCTTACATGGAAAGACAAGTCCAAGTGTCTTAAATAAGTGAATATTTTTAAAAACATACTGAAAGCAAGAAACCAGAAGATGAGTCATTTTATGAATAATAAACTCTAATAAAAATTAAATATGAACTTGTTTCTAAGATAGTTTGGAGTTGTTTAAACAACAAATCTTAAAAAGGAATGCATTTTTTAAAAAGGCATTAGACCAGACTATACCAGAATACATTATTTCAGAGAGATGAGAATGCTGACAAATGGTGCCACCATTACCAAGGGCAATTTGGTAGCAGGTATCAAGAGCCCAGAGTTGTGTATGTTTTTTTGTTTGTTTGTTTTGTTTTGTTTTGTTTTGTTTTTAATTTTAAGTAATCCCTTCACCCAACATGGGGCTCAAACTCATGACCCTGAGATCAAGAGCTGCGTGCTCTTCCAACAGAGCCAGCCTGGCACCCTAGTTATGTATGTTTTTGATGCAGCAATTTCACTTCTATGAATCTATCATGAAAAGGTTACCGTGATTATGCACAGGATTATAACAGCAATCCCTTTATTGTGCACATATTGAAAACATGCTAAAAATCTAAGTATCCACCACTGAAATAAATAAGAATACATCCATACAGTGTATGAGAGCCATTAACATCGTGGTGTGCAACAATGCTTGACAACTGGAAAGATAGGGCAGCCTGGTTGGCTCAGCAGTTTGGCACCGCCTTCAGCCCAGGGCCTGATCCTGGGGACCCGGGATCGAGTCCCACATCTGGCTCCCTGCGTGGGGCCTGCTTCTCCCTCTGCTTGTGCCTCTCTCTCTCTCTGCCTCTCTCTCTCTCTTTCTCTCTCTGTCTCTCATGAATAAATAAATAAATAAATCTTTAAATAAATAAAAAATAAAAAATAAAAATCAGGTTATAAAACATTAGATGTTATATGAACCCAGAAGAGGAGAGGAATTATCTGTGTTTTAGAAGCATGCATTAGAAAGAGTAGATGCCATAGTGTTAGCTCTGACTGTTGCACGAATTGGGGGAGGGGGCAACTCACAGGTGACTTTTACCTTCTTGTCCGTGCAAGTGGATTACTCACATCTGTGTATTACATGTATAGCCAGACAAAACTATATAGCAATTTCAATTTTGGAAGTTTCAAATTGGGAATTGAATACATATACATATATACATATTTATATGAAAATATATAATGGCATGAAAGGAATTACTTTTTAAAAAAGATTTATTTATTTATTTATTCATGAGAGACACACAGAGAGAGAGAGAGAGAGAGAAGCAGAGGGAGAAACAGGCTCCATGCAGGGAGCCCAACGTGGGACTCGATCCCGGGTCCCCAAGATCATGCCCTGGGCTGAAGGCAGGCGCTAAACCGCTGAGCCACCCAGGGATCCCCAGGAATTACTATTTTTAAAAAGTTATGGGGGCACCTGGGTGGCTCAGTCAGTTAAGCATCTGACTCTTGGTTTGGGGTCAGGTCATGATCTCAGGGTCCTGGGATTGAGCCCCAAGTTGGGCTCCCTGCTCAGCACAGAATCTGCTTGGGATTCTCTCTCTCCCCCAGCTCTGCCCCTCTCTTCCACTCATGCTGTCTCTCTCTAAAATAAAATTAAAATTAAAATTAAAAGTTATGAAATATTAGAGCAACTAGTGTGACCCCATTTTTAAGAGAATGTGAATCTGGAAGTTGATACAGTAGGAGCTGCTGGTGTATCTTTGGTTAGGACTACAAGAGTATTTTCTTTTCCTCTCTTCTTTGCTCTACTGTTGCTTAGATTTTCTCTGTAAAGAAAACTGAGGGGTGCCTGGGTGGCTCTGTGGTTTGGCACATGCCCTCAGCCCAGGGTGTGATCCTGGGGTCCCAGGATCGAGTCCCACATCGGGCTCCCTGCATGGAGCCTGCTTTGCCCTCCACCTATGTCTCTACCTCTCTCTCTCTCTCTGTGTGTGTGTGTGTCTCTCATGAATGAATGAATAAAATCTTAAAAAAAAAAAGACAACTGATTTTGATCATGAGAAAATAATGTATTGAAGGCTATAACTGTGTAAAATATACTTGAACAGAACTTTCCACTTCCACATTGGCTCCAAATAACACTGGCTCATCATCTCCAGTTGTTATGGGGGTTTCACTCTGAGTCCAGGGCCACAAGAAAAAGGGAATCTTCCCTTCAGAGGCGGGCTCAGCAAGAGCATGTCCTGTCCCCCCCACCCCACCCCAACCTATGGGGATGAAAGAAAGAGTAATTTAATCTTGGGTCCTGCACAAGCTCACCTAGTCTTATCACAACATGAAGGCTGCATAATAGTTGTCCTGTGGGTTCTCTTGCTACTCTGGTTGTGGCTGAAGCAGCAGTAAGCTGCAATTAAAATTTAAAAATCTTGGTGACTGGTAAAATCTGATCCTTTAAAATTTAGACCTCTATGTTGGGAAAATAACTATCTAATTCAGCCTCCAAAATAATATTTGAGGGCCCTTTGTGACAGCCCTGCCAAGTGCTTGTCCTGCCCACATTTAAATATCTCTGTGACATGGAACTCACATTCTCTAATTCTACCACAAAGTGTTTTTCTCAAAGGAAGTCCTTGCAAGCTTCCAAGAACCCCTCTAAAGCAAGTGTGCTCAATAGCTTACATTCGACTGCAGTTCTGAATCACTAATGCACCATGATGAGCTCTTTGCTGCCACAAAATTCACACTGATATCCACATGTGACCATTTCCGTGGCCAATTCCCAGTTGTCACTCCATCCCTTTCTAGTCCACTCAAGGAAACCTACTTCAATACAAGGGAGCAAGTGACTATATTTTATAGGAATAGCCTTGAACTCTATTTTAAAGAAGTGGGTATTTCTAATTGCTACACTTCACACCCAGCAGTGACAAAGTAAGGTACCCATATAGAGAAGGTTAAGAAGACAAGCTGAGGTTCTTTTCAGGTGACAGGGTTCAGACAAGTTCCTGGGTAATCTGCTTTCCCAGAAATGTCTGTTGGTGCCCCCTGGCCTAGAACCAATGCAGATTTTAATGGTATTATTATGATCAGCGGTTTCTGTTTCCTCTTCATGTACAAACCCACAGATATCAAAGATTTTCAGAATATTTCATTGTTTGCAAGAAAGTCACTATTCTACTCTAGTCACTATTCTTGTTTTTTTTTGTTTTTTGTGTTTATTGGAAGGAGCAATTTGGCTTTATAACTCCAACACCCTACCACACACAGCAGGGGAAGTGTAGCCGGCTAACCAAGGGGGCAGGTGTGACTTGCCTTCATTCCCATGGCCCAAATGGACTCCTCTGACAACAAGGGGCAGAGCTAAGAAGACATCACAGGCCCTGGTGTTGCCAGCACAGCGCTCCCCCACAAGACCACACTTCCTTTCTGTCTTTCAAGGGTACATCAATATAACATAAATGAGACTTTCTAAAAAAAAAAAAAAAAAAAAAACGCCTAAAAACGCAGGTGTCTAAGTCTGCTTGGTCTACAGATTTATCAAAGCTTGGAGGAGCTCTCTTGGATGTTTTCCTTCAAAACTCCAGCGTTGGTGTCCATGCATTCAGGTATGTGCTTCCATTCGAGGCTGCATTGTGCCTGATGTCCCTTCCTTGAGGACAAGGTCTGCAGATGCTCTCTGTGATGTGTCTTTGGGAATGGCTGGCAGACTCGTGCTGAGTCACACAGCCTGATAGGGTCAGGTAATGGCAATAAAGGGATGGATCAATGGGCTGGAGGTGAGCCACTAGGAAGGGAGTGGCCTCTTCTGGGAAGCTCCTTCACCTCTGGTTATGGTCTGCTGACCACATGGACTTGGAAGTGGCAGGCGAGAATGGGTCACAGCACTTTTCCTCTCCTGTGCCACTGCTTCCACGTAAATTTTCTGTCAGTTTCCTCCTAGAGATGTCTGGCCCCCAGGGAATCAACCAATAGGAGGCTGAGTTGGCTTGAACCCAGGCTCCCAGGGCTGGAGTCTCTCTCAGAGCCTCAGGACATCCACCTGGCACAGGGCTCTTCCCACTTGGGATGCGCTGAGTGACACCTGCCAGGGCAGCGGTTCTCTGACTCTGATGTGATCACAGCAACCGCAAGCCAGCCACAAGCCTCTGTTTTTGCGTGCCTGGCGTTTGCTGTGACAGTTACAGACTCTGGGGCTGTGCTTCAAATGGGGTCAGATTGAAATGTGCAAAGAATCCCTGAATGTGGGACTCTTTCCCAAAGGAGTTAAAGGGAATAGGCCAAGGAGAGGCTGGAAAAGAACTGATGCAGGTTGTCACCCTCCCCCCAAAAGCAGGGGGAGTCGGGCAGAACAACTGTCACCCCAGGTCCCACCTGCACACCTGTCCTTTTATGTGGGGATGCTATGTAGGGCAGCCCCTCCCTGCCCCAGCAGTGCCTCCCACCCCCCAACCCTACCCCACTGCTTGGGGCTAAAAGAATAAGCTCATTTACAGACACAGATGCAGTGGCATCCCGGTTCTGTCCCTGGCCTCCTCGGCCTGCCCACCCGGCCCGCCTTAGGCACCGGGGAGGGTCAAAACTGAGGGCCCAAGGAAACTACTCAGACCTTGGAAACCCAGTCTGGAGACTAGTCCTCAGGAACTATTACCCTCAGTGTTATTGGCACTATTTAATAGCATTATTTATGTATTTCAGAAATATCAAAAACAACCTAAATGATTGATAATAAGAGGCCATTTTAATAAACTGTGGTCCAGTTACTTGGTAGATGATTATTCAAAGCTCAGAAATGGAGGTCGTAAAGATTTTGTGAGAGACTCTGAGAATGTTCATGCAAATAATAAGGGAAAAGCACGGGACGCCTGGGTGGCTCAGCGTTTGGGCATCTGCCTTTAGCTCAGGGCGTGATCCCAGGATCTGGGATCGAGTCCCACATCGGGCTCCCTGCATGGAGCCTGCTTCTTCCTCTGCCTGTGTCTCTGCCTCTCTCTCTCTCTCTCTCTCTCTGTCTCTCATGAGTAAATAAATAAAATCTAAAAAAAATAAATAAATATAAAAATAAGGGAAAAGCAGGACATTGCATTTGCAGGAAATAAGCTCAACATGAGGCTCAGGAAAGAAGCACAAGAAAGTACATTCGAGCGTGCTCTGGAGAGACTAGAATCTTCATGTCATCTTCTGTGGTGGGCTCTGCTCCCCACTTGGCTCCTGCCTCTCCCCGCGGGCCTCTCTCTCTCTCTCTCTCTTCCCTGGGCCCAGGGGAGCCATGGAAAGCCCTCCCTGAGGCTCCTAGGAGGGAATGATCGGCTGGGGGATGGGGTCGGACACTCTTGTCTTCCTATTTGCTCATTCAGCGGCAAGTTCATTCTTCATTCACTCACTCGCTCTTTGACCTTGGGCAGGTGGCTTCTTGCCCTGGAGCCTCAGTTTTCACTTGTACAAACTGGAGATAACAATAGCCCTCCAGACCCTGTACACACAGCCGACCAGCGGTGAACAAAGACCCAGGACCAAGGGTAGAGCCAGGGGTGGGCCACGTCCACTTGGCTGCCTGCGGCGTAGGGAGAGGCTGCAGTGATCGCAGTGTCTGAGGCACCAGGAATCTGGGGCTTCTTGGGGTGCCTGGCCCAGGAGGTCATGTGGGGAAGGAGAGTGGCCGTCAGTGCCCAGCACGAGGCCTTGGCAGGTTGGCTGTGTGCTCCCTTCTATCGTCTCGGGGTGGAGGTATCCCCTGACAGCTCCCTGCTGCACCTAGAAAACAGGTGCCACAGGCCCCCTGCACGTGGGTGTGCACACAGGTGCGCGTGCACACACACAGACACTGCAGAAGGCCCCTCCCTCCTCAGGCTCTGTGACCTCTCCTTCCGTCTGGACCCCCAGGGCTCCTCCTCAGCCTTCCTCCCCTGCCATTCCCTCATTCATCCAGAAGGTCCCCTGTGTGCCAGTGCCCCCTCCTCACACTCTGCAGCTCCTTCCTCCCTGTTTCCCCTGTTGTCTCTGCCCCACCACGCTGCCAGCCTCCGAGGGCACGTGTGTCTCTGGAGCATTGCTTAACCCCCCGCCCAACACAATACATATTAAATAAATGACCAAATAAACATTATGTCTAAAATGAAAACAAATCAGGGTCTTGGTCCTTATCCTCAAAGGGCTTTTTTTTTTTAAGATTTTATTTTTTATTCATGAGAGACACACAGAGAGAGAGAGAGAGAGAGAGAGGCAGAGACACAGATAGAGGGAGAAGCAGGCTCTGCCCTGGGCAGGGAGCCTGATGTGGGACTCGATCCCAGGACTCCAGGGATCAGACCTGAGCCAAAGGTAGACACTCAACCACTGAGCCACCCAGGCACCCTCCTCAAAGTGCTTTAAAAGTGGAGGTAGGAAAAAGACAAATATTGTCTGATTCCCCTTTGGTGAGGTGCCTGGGCAAATCCACAGAGACAGACGGGAGCACAGTGGATGCCAGGGTTCAGGGGGAGGGGGTAAGGAGGAGCCAGTGTTTCATGGGGACAGAGTTTCAGTTTGGGAAAATGAAAAAGTTCTGGAGACGGGCAGTGGTGATGGTGGCACAGCATTTTGAATGTACTTACGGCCACCAAACCAGACACCTGAAAATGGTTAACTCACTATTATATATCTTTTGCCACAATTTAAACATTTAAAAATTAATTACGGAGAAAGATATAAACATAGTAAACACTTGGAGAATGATAAGACAACATCAGAATAAATGGCACAGATAGTATCAGGCAAGGAGTGACACACACTTCTCAGTCTGGCCCCTAAAAAGAAAAATGTCCAGCCCTGCAGGCAGTGTCGGAGGCGGAGTGCGGCTTTGCACCAAGCATCATTACCCCCAGAAAGGAAGTGAGCTCTTTTTAAGCTTTTCATTTGTAAAAGTAATAGAACTGCAGTACTATACGTTACAGAAATTTGAAATTAGAAAGAAGAGCAAGGGAAAGGAATCTTGATGCATTTTCTTCTAATGTTTTTAAGGTATTACTTACATAGTTGTAATTGCATGGAATATATGTTTCTATAGAGTCCACTGCTTTTATAAAGTCTTTCATAATTATAATGCTTTGCAATTCTAATGTGTAAAATTGCTTTGGATGGATTATCATACCTTACTTAAATAATCTGCTACTTCTAAACATTTCAGTTTTTTCCAACATTTACTTATTGTACCAAATTGAAGATTATATCTACTAGAGAAACGTTCCAGACTGGAATTACTGAGCATATGGGTATAAACATTTGATAGCTTTAAATTGTTTTCCAGGACACCAGCATGTACCAGTTTTACCTCACTTTCACCCACAACATGTATCACCTTTTTTTTTTCCTGCCGGGTTATAGGTGGGAAATATTTTTTCAGCATTGTATGATAATTTTGTATTGGAAGACTCCTACATTTTTTTAAGACTTTCTTTTTTAGAGCAACTTTAAGTTCACAGCAAAATTGAAAGGAAGGTACAGGGATTTCCCATATACCTCCTGCCCCAACATGTGCACAGCTTCCTCCATGATCGACAGTCCCCACCAGAATGCTATGTTTGTTACAACCGATGAACCTCCACTGGCACATCATTATCACTTGAAGTCCATAGTTTCCATTCGGGTTCACTCTTGGTGTACATACTATGTGTTTGAGCAAATGTGTGATGTCATGTCTCCACCATTACAGCATCATGCAGAGCAGTTCGCTGTCCTCAAATCCTCTGGGCTGCACCTGCTCATCCTTCCCTGCCCCCCTCACCCTTGGAAATTATTACTCTTTATCATCTCTGCAGTTTTGCCTTTTTTGAATGTTACATAATTGGACTCAGGCAGTATGCGACCTTTTCAGATGGGCTTCTTTCACTAAGTAATGTGCATTTAAGGTTTCTCCATGCCTTTCCATGGTTTGATAGCTCATTTCTTTTTAGTGCTGAATTATATTGCATTGCCAACACATTCCATAGCTTATTTATCCATTTGCCTACTGAAAGACATCTTGGTTGCTTCCAAGATCTGGCAAAGCTACTATAAATATCTGTGCAGGTGTTTGTGTAGATATGTTTTCAACTCCTTTGGGTAAATACCAGGGCATGGGAGTATGTTTAGTTTTGTAAGAAACTGTCAAATTGTCTTCCAAAGTGGTTGTGCCATTTTGAACTCCCACCAGCAATGGCTGAGAGTTCCTGTTGCTCTACATCCTTATCAGCATCGGGTGTGTCAGTGTTCTGGATTTTGGCCAGTCTACTTGGTCTGTAGTGGTATCTGCATATATCCTTGATGACCTATGATGTGGAGTATTATTCCCTATGCTTATTTGTCATCTGTCTATGTTCTTTGGTGAGGTGTTAGCTAAGATTTGGGCCCATTTTTTAATTGAGTCATTTGCTTTTTTATTATTGAATTTTAAGAGGGCTTTGTATATTTTGGATAACAGCCTTTTATCAGAGTTGTCTTTTGCAAATATTTTCTCCCAGACCATGGCTGGTCTAACCCCTCTCTTGACATTGTCTTAGCAGAGCAGAAGTGTTTAATTGTGATGAAGTCCAGCTTATCAATTATTCCTTTCACACTTTAGAACACTTTAGAATCACACTTTAGAATAATGTAGCATTTTAAAACTCTGTGTTTCCCAGGTGAACTATCTTTCCTTGTAGTACACAGACCTGTTTTCTGTGTTAGATAGCTAAAGTATAGAGCTTATGCTGTTTACAGGGTAGGAACTTAACACCCCAGATAGGGTCCCTAGTTCATCTCCACCATTCCTGGGTGCAAATCAGGGCAGGCTGTTTGGAACCAGTACTCTAAGACAGTGCCACACAGAATTGTCCAGGGACACAGGCAGAGAGACTGTAACCAGGGCTGTTGGGAAGAAACTCCTCACCAAAGCCATGGCAGACCTGTGAGCAGTGCCACGACTCCACCAGCTCTCCAGAAAGAGAGAGGAGCGGGGCTGGAAAAGGCCAAAGGATAAAGAAGGTGGGACAGGATGGAGCTAAGGAATTAAACAGTGGGAAGGCAAGAGTGCAGTGGGCAGAGCAAGAGTGCAACCCCACCAAGAGGACTCTCCCTTCAGGGAGGATTGATGACTGTAGGGGCTTTCCCCTCAACTGTTGCAGGGTCTTGCTAAAAGTGGAACTGTAATTTTCCAAGGGCTCTGAAGGGGTTTGCCCTGTGAGAGAAGATGTTCCACTTCAGTGAGGGTCCACACGGGCTTATAAACAATCCCTCCACCTGCTTTCTGCTGCAGTGTCCCCAACACATCCAGCATCCCAGCATGGGCCAGGGCATGAAGGAGCCTTTGTGTCTCAGCTTAAGTGTGCCTGACAGGACGAGACCCCATCTGCTTCCTCAGCACCAGACAAACAAGAATAGTAAAATCCCCTCTGCAGAGTGCTTCCCAGGTGCCAGCACAGTGCTGTGAGGTGCGTTCCTTTTCTTGCTTACTCTCCTGATAGACTAACAGGGGGGATGGTAGTCACTAACCCCTTTAACAGGTTAGGAAACTAAGGCCCAGAGAGGCTCAGAAGCATGATTGAAATCACACAGCATTACTACATCTGAGAGCTAGGATTCAACCCCGGGCAGCCTGACTCCAACGACTTACCTGCTCCCCACGCTTGCTAGACATAGAGAGTTGTTTCTCTAGACTTTGAGGAATAGAAAGCCTGTGAGTTTGGAGAAATGCTTGGGGAAAAACGTGTGTAACCTGATAAAAAGTCTGAGTTTGGGAATTATTTGAGAAGAAAAAAAAATTAAGCTGGCCCTTTCAAATCAGGTAAACCCAGCTATGCAGAATGGTTCGGGAGAAGAGGCTCGGCTCGGGGGGTTGGTGAATCTGGACCCCAAGTGACAGACAGCGTGACTCAATGGTTAGGGCAAAGGCTGGCATCCAGCAGGCCTGGGCTGCCTATGTGATCCCAGGCAAGTGACCCAAGCTACTGTTTTTCCCAGTTTGATGAGATATAATTGCTATACAACATTATTAATTTCAGGTGTACGACATAATGATTTGATATTTGTGTGTATTATGAAATGATCAGCATGGCAAGTCTAGTTAACATCATCATCTCACGTAATTATAAATTATTTTCTTATGATGAGAACTTTTAAGATCTATTCTCTTAACAACTTTCAAACATACAAAATAGTATTGTTAATTATAGCTGCCATGATGTACAGTATATTCCCAGAATTTATTTATCTTAAAATTCAAAGTTTGTGTCTTTTGATATATGGCTTTGTACCTTTTGATAATAAATAGAAAAAAACACTTCTAACCATTTTTCCCACCTCATACAGTATTTGTCTCTCTCTGTTTGACTTATTTCACTTAGCTTAATGTCTTCAAGTTTCATCCATGTTGTCACAAATGGCAGGATTTCCTTCTTTTAAATGGCGGAGTGTTTCAGATATATATATAGATATAGATATAGATATAGATATATATAATCCATTTATCCAATGTCATTCATCCATTGACACTTCGGCTGTTTCCATTATCTTGGCTTTTTTTTTTTTTTTTTTAGATTTTATTTATTTATTCATGAGAGAATACACAGAGAGAGAGAGGCAGAGACACAGGCAGAGAGAGAAGCAGGCTCCATGCAGGGAGCCCGATGTGAGACTCGATCCTGGGACTCCAGGATCACACCCTGAGCCAAAGGCAGACACGCTCAACCGCTGAGCCACTCAGGCATCCCATATCTTGGCTATTTTAAACAATGCATTGAACATGGGGATGCAGATACTATTTTGAGATAGTGATTAATATCCTTTGAAGTTAATTCCTTTAACTCCTTTGAAGTTAATTCCAGAAGTGGAATTGCTGGATTATACAGCAGTTCTATTTTCAATTTTTTAAAAAGATTTTATTTATTTATTCATGAGAGACACACATAGAGAGAGGCAGAGACACAGGCAGAGAGAAGCAGGCTCCATGCAGGGAGCCCGATGTGGGATTCGATCCTGAGGCTCCGGGACCACACTCTGAGCCGAAGGCAGCCATTCAACCATTGATCCACCCAGGAGTCCCCTATTTTTAATTTTTTGAGGAATCATTATATTGTTATCCATAATGGCTTCACCAATTTACATTCCCACCAATAGTACACAAGGGTTCCCTTTGCTCGAAATCTTCATTAGCATTTTTATCTTTTGTCTTTTTGATGATAGCCATTCTAACAAGTATGAGGTAATGTTTCATTGTTTTTTATTTGCATTTCCCTAATGATTAGTGATGTTGAACACCTTTTCATGTGACTATTGGCCATCCAAACGTCTTCTTTGGGAAAACGTCTATTCAATTTCCCTACCCATTTTTAAGTGGAATTTTTGTTTTATATTGAGTTGTGTGAGTTCTGTATATTTTCTGGATATTAGTCCCTTTCCAGATAGATGACTTGCCTGGCTATTTTTGAATAGCCTAAATTTTACCCTCACTCAAAGCCGGCAAGGCTGTTTCATTAACCTTGAAAATTCTAGTACTTTAAACAGTGTCTCGAACACTGCAGATACTCATCATATGTTAGTCTATTAGCCTTCTAAGGGGGACAGAATATTTGACTATTTTGTTTTAAATTATTAAATATTTCAGATATAAAGAAAAACACTGAAAGTCATATAACAGATACCCAGATACCCACTGTCAGATTTACACAATTTAACATTTCACCAAATTTTCTTCAGTTATTTCAAGATGTAAAATGTTAATACTTACTTCACCTCATTCCAGCCTCCACTACCACTCACCACCAGAGTATCCTCATCCTGAGTTTGTGGGTTCCACCTGGTCCAAATCAGGTTTTTATATTTTTGTACTTAACAATACTTTTATTATGTAAGTATGTATTTATAAATAATGATAATAAGAAATAATACAGAGCATTATTCTGCATGTGATTTTATTTTTTATAAATGATGTCAGACTGTACACACACTAGAAATTTGTTTACTTTATTGAATGGCACATTTCTGAGATTTACCTGTGTTGATGTCTATGATCTAGTTTGCTCACTTTGTTATTTATCACCATTTATTTATCTATTCCTTTATTATTCAGTATTTAAGTTTTTTCCAATTTTTATTACAAATTTCCAGTTTCTATTCTTTGTTACCTCCATGACCATTCTTATACTTCAAAATTTCTCTGCGTGATGAACCTAAAAGCAGAAGTGCTAGGGTTGGAAAGGGAGGGTGAGTTGGGGGTAATGGTGAGCAGCTTCATTTTTGCTAGATATTGCTGAATCGCTTCCAAAGTGGATGTACCAATTTGTATTCCCATCAACACTGCATAAGAGTTCTTCAGCCAAATACTCATGCTTGGTATTTTAGTCTTGTTAATTTTTGCTAATCTGGGTATAAAGTGATATCAGTTGGTTTAATTTGCATTCCCCTTATTCACTTAAAGTTTAGTGTCTTTTTATATAGATACGTTTGGTTCATGTACTTTGCTCATTTTTAATTGAGTTACGTGTCTTTATTTTATTTTGTAATAGTCTGATATAGTATGGATCATGATCCTCTGTTGCTTCGATGTATTAAAAATATATTTTCTTTCTTTTTTTTTAAAGATTTTATTTATTTTTTCTTGAGAGAGACACAGAGAGGCAGAGACATAGGCAGAGGGAAAAGCAGGCTCCATGCAGGGAGCCTGATGCAGGACTCAATCCCAGGACCCCAGGACCTGAGCCAAAGGCAGATACGCAACCACTGAGCCCCACTGAGCCACCCAGCCATCACTTAAAAGCGTGAGGATGTCCCTTGCATGTACACACCCTTTACACCCTTGATTCCAGATGTCAGGGAACTAAACTGCAGGTCACACACTAGTGAAATTCACCTTGATTAAACCACAGGGATAAAACCCAAGGTGATGCCCTAAAGGGAAGTGTAAAACCCTCACCCTACTTTCCCAAAGGAGATGACCTTTCTTACTTTGGGGGCATAATTGTAACAAGTGATTCTGTGTGATTTCTGCCTTCTGAGGGGAATTCAGAAGAAACAGAAATAGCATTTTCTGGTGTTGGGTCCTAAGTTAAATGAGGGTGGATCTTCTTGTGCCCCTAGGCTTGTGCAGTTCTACAATCCTGGCTCCTTCTATGTAAATTGACACACCATTGAACTGGTTAAGGGAGTCACAGAGTAAACCTTCCTCCTCCTTAGCAAGTAACTAACAGATGGTTGCCAATTTGGAGCATGTATTGAGCCCTCTTGTCCTTTCAGGACTTTCAGGGGAAGGAAGGCATTTCAGTAATCCCTGTCTCATGATGCCTGTCTCCAAAGTACAGCCATGTTGTGACCTCACCAAAGCTGCTTGGCCTCAGGACCCCTGAAAATCAGGCGCAAGAAGTGTAGGTCCATTGAGTGGATCTTTCACATTTTCATCAGATTCCCTCCCTCTCCCATAAGGGTACCCCACCCCACCCCAAATCCTAGATGGATTAACTCCACCCTAGTGAGCTGTGACCCCAGTCCTTGTGACCTACAGAGTATCCACCTTCAGTAAATTTGCCCAAAGTCCTAGAGGCAGCGCTGGAATTGGCAAGTGCTTAGGAACATCTCTGCTCCTGAATCTCTGGCCCAGGATCACCAAGGGTATCCAAATGCTGAGGTTAGAGAAAGTTTCTTACATGAGGTGACCTCCTTCTGAGGAAAACACTTTTCATCTCCTTTCATTTTTTAAAAAATAAAAGATTTTTATTTATTCATGAGAGACATAGAGAGAGAGAGAGGCAGAGACACAGGCAGAGGGAGAAGCAGGCTCCATGCAGGGAGCCCGATGCAGGACTCAATTCTGGGACTCTAGGATCACTGGAGTGATTACTGGACTGGGTGGAAGGCAGGCACTAAACCGCTGAGCCACCCAAGGATCCCCTCCTTTCATTTTTTTAAAGTTTAATAAAAATCTTATGAATATAATTTTGTCAGAAAAACTAATAGTTTGCTACTAGTCACAAATAAGTGTTTCCCAAATCCACCATCAATTGGCATAATACCACAGTATTTCCTGTGCATTTATACACACACACACACGTAATTTTTGTATAAGAGTCATAATGTATATATCATTCTGCAACTCGTTTTCCAATTAATATATGTTAGAATTTGTTTTATTCCAGAACATATAAATGTATTGACTTACTTATAATTGTTACGTGGTATTCCTTTAGGTCAGTGAACCATGATTTAAATTACCACTGCTTCATTGATGAACAGTGGGGTTTCTCCAAAAATTCACTCTATGGACAGTGCTGCACAAATATTTTAATAACTGCCTCATTGTGTATAGTGGTGAGGAAGCACATTTTGCTGGACACATAGCCAGTCATGATGTTGCTCAGACACATGCTGGAAAAACATTAAGAAACAGTTATTTATATAGATTCCTCAGGGACAAGATATACCAACAGTTACAAATATGATAGATATTGATCCAACCACATCAATAATCACTTTCAATGGGAATGGTCTAAATACACCAACTAAAAGACAGATTGTCAGGATATAAAAAACAAGATCCAACCAAATGTCTACAAGAAGTCTAAAGGTAAAGACTCAGATGAGTTGCAAAAGGATCGGGAAAACTGTATTGTGCAAATACTTATCAAAAGAAAGTTGTTGGGCTGCCTGGGTAGCTCAGTCAGTTAAATATCTGCCTTTGGGTCCATGATCCCAGGGTCCCTGCTCCCTGCTCAGCAGGGAGTCCCTCTCCCTCTGCCCCTCCCCACCACTTGTGCACATGCTTTCTCTCTCTCAAATAAATAAATACAACTTTAAAAATAATTTAAAAGAAAGCTGTTTCTTTTGTAGTTATATTAATTTCAGATGGGGCAGTCTATAGAACAAGAAAAATTATCAGGATTAAAAAGGGGCATTTACATAATGTTAAAGATGTTGGTTCTCTAAGACTTAACAATCTAACAAGTATGCACCTAACAGAGCATCAAAATACGTGAGACAAAAACTGGCCTGACTGCAGAGACAGATCCCCTATCATTGTTGGATATTTTAAACTTTTCTCTAAGCAATTGATAGATCCAGCAGGCAGAAAATCAGTAATGAGTATTACTAAGGAGTCCTGGATGCAGTACATTAACAAACTTGATTTAGTTGACATTTATAGAATATTCCATCAAACAACAGCAGAATAATATTTTTCCCAAGGTCACATAGAATATTTACCAAAACAGACCCACATTGTGGGCCATAACATACACCTTAACAAATTTAAAAGAATAGAAATAATACAAAGCATGGTCTCAAATTACAATGAAATTAAACTATAAGTCAGTAACAGAAACATCTTTGGAAAATTCCTAAATATTTGGAGATTAAACAACATACTTCTTAATAACACAGGGGTCAAAGAATAAACCTCAAGAGAAATTTAAAGATATTTTTTAATGAAATGAAAATGAAAATACAACTTATCAAAATGTGTGGGATGCAGCAAAAGCAGTGCTTTGAGGGAAATTTACAGTATTAAATGGCTGTATTAAAAAGGAAGGAAGATCTAAAATCAATAATGTAAGCTTCCAACTTAAGAAATGAGAGGAAGAAGAGCAATTTAAGGCTAAGACAAGCAGAAGAAAAGAAATAAAAATGAGAGCAGAAATCAATGAAATGGAAAGGAGGGAAACAATAGAGAAAATCAATAAAGCTAAAAGCTGGCCCAATAAAATTGATAAATCGCTAGTCAGGCTAACCAAGAAAGAAAGGGAGAAGACACTCATTACTAATATCAGAAATGAAAGAAGGGTCATCTCTATTGATCACATGGACAGTAAAAGAATACTGAAAGTATTCTATAAATGGATGGGGCCACCTGTGTATGACAGACTAGGCCGTTCCTTATCTCCTCAGTCCTGGAAAAAGCAAGACTCCAGCTTCCTACACCTAACTTTCCCCTCCCTCTCCACCAAACTCCCTTTATCTTAGGAACAATGAAACAGGAATCCATCAATATCAGGAAAATCATGTCATCTCACTGGGCATCACTTTCCCCCATATTTCAAGCTCAATTACCCTGAAATCTCACCACTCTAGACAAATTTTTTTAAAGCACACATCCACACACACACACACACACACACACACACACACACACACACCTCAGTTGTATAAGCTTGAGGCTCTACAGCACCCCACCAGCTTTGTGTGCCCCACTGAAAGTTCTGCTGAGCAGGGGCAGCAGAGGGAGAAGCAGTCAGGGAATATTCGTGGTATCTGGTTTGATGGGCTAGATTTTTTTCTTTTTCAATAAAGAGTTTTGCGATATTTGAATAAACACAAGCATAATTCCTAGAATGTAAGATTTGACGTGACAAGTCAGAAAACAGAAGCACAAGAACAAACAATCCACATACAACAAAGAAAATTCTATGATCATTAGACCTGGAGGGGGAAAAAGTCAACTTCAATAAAAATCAAAGCAAATTTGTTGAAGTTTCCCATTTCTTACCTCAAAAATACTACTGCCCTGCTTCTGTTTCTGTTCTTTTTATACCTGCGGTGGACCAGAGTTCAATGAAGCAAGCACTCCCATGTGATAGCCAACAGCGTGCATTTGTCAAGTCCTTAGGAAACCAGTTAGGCTTTCACCATTTGCCTCCAAAAATCCAGACCAAGAAAATAATTTAAAATCCAAAAGATGGGATGCCTGGGTGGCTCGGCAGTTGAGCGTCTACCTTCGGCTCAGGGCGTGATCCTGGAGTTCCAGGATCGAGTCCTACATCGGGCTTCCTGCATGGAGCCTGCTCCTCCCTCTGCCTCCGTCTCTGCCTCTCTCTGTGTGTCTCTCATGAATAAATAAATAAAATCTAAAAAAATAAAAATAAAATAAAAAATCCAAAAGATACATATGCCAATTGTTTACATATTAAAACAGCCACGTGATTTTCACACTTCACAATATCACTTTAAAATATGGAAATAAAATGGTAATAGATACAAATATCCAGTTATAAGATAAATAAGTTCTGGGGATATAATGTACAGCATCGTGAATATAATCAACAATACTGTATTGTATGTTTGAAAGTTGCTAAGAGTAAGTCTTAAATGTTCTCAACTCACCCACAGGGAAAAAAATGTAACTGATGGATGTGTCAACTCTTCTTAGTGTGATAACCATTTCACAATACCTACATATGTCAAATCATACTGTACACCTTAAACTTATACAATGTGATATGTCAATTATTTCTCAATAAAGGTGGAAAACATTTAATAAATACATAAAATACATAAAGTGCAAACTGTTAGAAATATAAAGAGGAAATGGTAAATCCACAAACATACTTTGAAAATTTACAGTTCTTGCAGAAATTAGCAGATCAAGTAGATAAAAATAAAGGAAACAGTAAGTATGGATAATATATTTTACTAAGCTTGATCTAACATATAGAATTTTGTACTCATTCATTCAACACTATGCCTAGGGTTATTTACAAAATCAACCATCAATCAAAAGTTCAAAATATTCCAGAAAGCTTAAGAGGCCACATTCTCAGACCACAGGACAATAAAACCAAAAACAAATGGGGAAAAATCGATCCACTTAAAAAAGCGTTAGCCTCTTTCAAGAACTCTAGGGGTAATTAAGAGATAAACATTGAAATTGCATACTATTTAGAAAAAATAAGTAACTTTTGAAAAGAAATTGCATGCTATTTAGAAATCACTGTATCCTAATGAAAAGGTAGACACAACCTAAGTGTCCAACTAATTAGGGACGAATAGGTCAAAATATGAGCAGACTATTACGCGGGTATCAGGTGAGATTCATGACGAACATGTTATAAAAGAAACGAACATGATATAAGAATTTTTAAAAGCAGGCTGGAAACCTGAATGGAAAATACGATGACACTGACGGAAAAAAAAAATTAAAAATACATCAGCACAGGCTTAGAATAAAAAAGGCCAAAACAATACCAGGGATCCCTGGGTGCCGCAGCGGTTTGGTGCTGCCTGCAGCCTGGGGTGTGATCCTGGAGACCCAGGATCGAGTCCCACCATCGGGCTTCCTGCATGGAGCCTGCTTCTCCCTCTGCCTGTGTCTCTGCCTCTCTCTGTGTGACTATCATAAATAAGTAAAAATTAAAAAAAAAAAACAATATCAGAGAAACTAATTGAGGGTGATTATAGTTCTATATTGGCACCATGCGTGATTATGTTTCCTTTTCCATTTTCTATTTTCCAAACTATTTTTAGCCAAAGGGGGGGAAAAAAAAGACGGCAAAACTTTTTAGGTTAAATTTTGATTGTGTATACGTCGGTCGGAGGCAGAGAGAAATTGAGGGATCTGCAGAGTCCCAGGTTCAGGGCAGCACCCCCTGCCCCCGGGTGTCCTGGGCTCGGGATCCGTGTGAATGACCAACACCGAGGATCGGAGCCCCAAGGAAGGGCCGGGCCGGGCTGCGCCCCAGCACGGCCGAGCCGGCGACCGGGAGCCCAGCGCGGAACGAAATCCGCGAAAAGGCCAAAGCAACGCCGACGCCCGGCTCCGCGGCGCCCCGAGGCTCCGCTCTCCCGCGCGCCCGCGGGAGGCCGGGGGCCGGATGCTCCACCTGCCGGCCGCGGTCCCCGAGCCCCCCCCCCCCCGCGCCCTGCACCGACCCCGGACCCCCGCCCGGAGCCCGCGCGCCCGCCGAGCCGTCCCCGCCAGGGCGCCCCACACCGCGACCCGGTCACCCCCGGCCAGGCCTCCCGCTGCGGGAACCGCCCAGGACCTCCGGTCCGGCCCGCGGGATCCTCAGCCTGTCCCTCTCGGGGATGGAGAATTGGGAGAAATCCTAGCCGGGCGCAAAGCAGAGGAGTTCTCAGACTGAGCATTCCTCCCCACGTCGGGGCGCTGACATTCTGGAAGAGTCTGCCGGGGCTCTCACCTCGCGCAACCCTGAGCCAGAAACTGCGTCCTCAACCAGTCATTGGATCCCCTGTAAACCTGCAAACGCCGCCCTCCACCCCACCCCACTCCCCAGGAGTAATCCCGGTCCCCAAAGAAAAGTGGGGCTCTAAGGAGCCTACAGGAGGACCTGGGAGCCGGGGGGGGGCCAAGGGCACGGGCGGGGGCTGCAGCCGGGCACCTGGGGCTTGGGGCGCGCTGGGAGGGAATCGCACTTGCCTCAGTTTGCGGTGCGGTCCCGCGGGCCTGGACTGAGGACCTCCCTCCCCGCTCACAGGGTCGAAGCTAGAGCAACATCGCCCCCTGCCGGGCAGAGCGGCGCCGTAGCTTTCCGTCCCCGGGGGCGCGGAGGCCTCTCGGGAGGGAGCCCGGGTGTCCTGGGCGGTTGTACGGGTGGGCGCGGCCCTCCTGAGTCACTAGTAGTAAAATGCTTACCCTCGGGGAACTGCTATCATGGAAATCTGTTGCGGTGGGTCTTTCCTGAGTTCATTTCCAACTCTGGATTCTAGATCCTCCTCTCTGCTTCCTGGGCCAGAGGCCCCGAGGCGCTCCTTCCTCTTTCCATCCCCACCCCGCTTTGGCAGTTTCTGCCTCTGTGTTCTGCGCTGAGCTCTGTGTCCCTACCGGTGCAGGGACATAAAACCAGGACCCGACCTTCTATTTTTTTTTGGGGGGGGGGGGACTTTTTAAATTCCATTCATTAACATAGAGTATATTAGCAGTTTCAGAGGTAGAGTTCAGTTATTCATCAGTTGCACACAATACCCCAGTGATCATTAATTACATCAGGTGCCCTCCTTCATGTCCATCACCCAGTTACCCCACCCCACCCACCTCCCCTCCAGGGATCCTCAGTTTGTTTCCTGCACTTGAGTCTCTTATGGTTTGTCTTCCTGTCTGATTTTGTCTTGTTTTATTTCTCTCTCTCTTCCCCTATGATCCTGTTTTGTTTCTTAAATTCCACATAAGACTGAGAGCATATAATTGTCTTTCTCTGATTGACTCATTTCACTCATTTCTCAGAAAGACTCATGTCTTTGCAAATGGCAAGATTTATTTTTCTGATGGCTGAGTAGTATTCCGTGTGTGTGTGTGTCTGTACGCATGTGATATATATCTATATATATCACATTTTCTTTGATCCATTCATCTGTCAGTGGACACCTAGGCTCTTTTCATATTTTGGCTATTGTGGACATTGCTGCTATCAACATTGGGGTGCAGGTGCCCCTTCAGATCACTTCCTTTCTATCCTTTGGGTAAATCCTAGTAGTGCAATTACTGGGTTGGTAGGGTAGCTCTATTTTTAACTTTTTGAGGAACCTCTATACTGTTTTCCAGAGTGGCTGTACCAGCTTGCATTCCCACCAGCAGTGTAAAAGGGTTCGTTTTTCTCTGCATTCTCGCCAACATTTATTGTTTCCTGACTTGTTCGTTTTAGCCATTCTGACTAGTGTGAGGTGGTATCTCATTGTAGTTTTGATCTTTGATCTGATGCCCAGTGACGTGGAGCATTTTTCCTGTGTCTGTTGACCGTGTGTATGTCTTCTCTGGGGTAATATCTATTCATGTCTTCTGCCCATTTCTTGACTAGATTATTTGGTTTTGGGGTGTTGAGTTTGATAAGTTATTTATATATCTTGGATACTAACCCTTAATCTGATAAGACATTTGCAAATATCTTCTCCCATTCTGTAGGTTGTCTTTTAGTTTTGTTGACTGTTTCCTTTGCCGTGCAAAAGCTTTTTATCTTGATGAAGTCCCAATAGTTCATTTTCGCTTTTGTTTCCCTTGCCTCTGGAGACCTGTCTAGTAAGAAGTTGCTGTGGCCAAGGTCAAAGAGGTTCTTGCCTGTATTCTCCTCTAGGATTTTGATGGATTCCTGATTCACATTTAGGTCTTTCATCCATTTGGGGTTTATTTTTGTGTATGGTGTAAGAAAATGAGGGCCTGACTTTCTTTAGGGCCACTCTTTCCTGGGGTAAGAGTGGGAAGTGTGCTGGCTGTGTCTGTTAAGGACACCCAGAAAAATGAATTTTGTGAGAAATGGATGGGAGGGATTCAGGCTCTGGATCAACCAGGATGCATATTTTAGACTTCTGCCAAGGCTGGCCCAGAAAATGGTGCTGAAAGAGCAACTGAGAAGGGAAGGAGAACTTTTTGAACTCCTTCCGATGGCCCCACCTCCCCTCCATCAATTTTCCCTCAAGGGAGCTGGCTGGTGCTGGCTCCCCAAACACTGCACTGCATCCAGCCACTATGCCTTCAGCCTGGCTCCCCAGCCCTGCACTTGCACCTCCTTTAAGCCTGGGTTCAAGCACAGCTGCACAGGTTGCCCTCCCCCCCCCCATCGCCCTCCCCCAACCTCCCTCCACCCCTGCTAAGTGTGGCGACTTGGGCTGGGCTCCTGTCCTCACTGCGCCCACCACATCCTGGCAACCCCCACCTGGTGTCATGTGTTTCCTTGCCTGTCCCCACTGCTGGCGTGTCTCTCAGCAGGGGGACCTGCAGAACTAGAAGCAGTGCCCTGAAGCAGGACACCCACCGTGAAGCACATCCCACTGGCACCCCAGCTCCTTGTAGCTCCTCTCCACTGCACCACCGCCTGGGGGGGGGTCATGGAAACATTCTCCCCAGAACAGAGTCCTATTTCCCCGGCTCTGCCTCTGGGGGCCTGTAGCAACATTCCTGATGGCCAGTACACCTCCGTGTCTGAAGGGGGGAGAGGTAGCTCATCTCTCTCATTCCTGCTAAACTGAGAAGGTGCAAACCATCCTCAGAAACCCTCTAACCTCCTTCATCCCATCACTGCCAAGACAGATAGATGGAGTGGAAGCTGGGGGACAGAAGGAGGAGGGAGGCAGGGAGGAGAAAAGCCCTGCGGCTTCTCAGTCTTTTCTTTCCTTCCCAAGCTTGACCTTTTCTGCCTTTCTCTCCCTGCACTCAAGACTCCCATCTTCTTCTTCCCAGAGAGGATTTCTTACTGGGGCAGGGTGCTGCAGCCTGCCCTGTCTGCACTGGGGCATTGGTGGTGAGCTCTGGAAACTATGACCCTCCTCTCCTGCAATGTTTCCATTGCTGTGTCGTCCCACTTCCACGGCTCACCCCACAGGTACCTGAAGAGAAGCACTAAGATCCCCCCAGAACGTGGCATGGGGGGGCTTCCTGCCGTCAAGGTCACAGTTAAAAGACTTGAGAGTGAAAGCTTTAGGGTTGAGCTGAGGTTACTTATGGATCCTCCACCAGCATCCAAACAAAGAATGAAACATCTTGTATAAAAAGTAAAATTTCCACTGACTCTTTGACGTTTATTTTGGATGTACTGTATCAGGACAACAAATTGTAGAAAGAAAGGAAGGAAGAGAGAGAAGAGAAGGAGGGAGGGAGGAAGACAAAGGGAAGGAGGAATGGGAAATGAGCATTTTTATAGGTTTATTTTGGTACTGGGTGTTTTTTTGCCAGAGCCTCAACTGTGAGGTACAGCAGGACTCACAACAGCCCAGAAACAAAAAGAGGAGCTGAAGCCTCATTTATTGTGGATATCAGTACTGCACAATTGGTCAGAAAGAAGTCAGGCTCTCTAAGCGCCAAAAAAATGTGTATTTTAAGTGTTTAACAGAACAGCTGGCAAAGAATACAGACAGGCACTCTGCAGAAGAGGTTAGCCCAATGGCCAACATGTGACAACACACCCACTCTCAACTTCAGTTAGGGAGATGCAAGTTTAAATAACAAGATACCAATTTACATCTCTCAGAGTGACAGAACTGAAAAGACTGATAAAACTAAGAATTATAAAGCATGTGGGTAAATGGAAATGCATCTACAGCTGGAGTGAGGATAAACCGGTACCCTCACTTTGGAGAGAAATTTGCCAACAGCTGTGGAAGTTGAATAAAAGCTCAAGCTCCAAGTCACTGCTCTCAAGGACAACATCCTCTTGAAGCCTTTCCTCTTCCAAGCTGACACCCTAGAGAAAATCTTGTACCTAGACTGTAGGAGATATTTACCAGGATGTTCACTGTAGCATTGTTTATAATGGCAAAAACTAGAAATAGCCTTAAAGATCCATTAACAGACAAACAGTGGTAGTTCTCATTACATATTGCTCTTGTATCCCCCCTCCCCCAAATATGAAAGACTGTGTACTCCTTCACTTGTTTTTAAGTTTTTATTGTGGTAAAATACATATAATGTAATATTTACCATCTTTACCACTTAGTGGTATTAAATACATTCACATTGTTGTACAAACATTACCACCATCTATCTCCAGAGCTCTTATTTTGCAAAACTGAAACTCTGCACCTATTAAATAATAACACTCCATCCCCCTCACCCTCAACTCCTGGCAACTACCAATCTAGTTTCTCTCTCTCTCTCTCTCTCTCTTTTTAAAGATTTTATTTATTTATTCATGAGAGACACAGAGAGAGGCAGAGACACGCAGAGGGATAAGGAGGCTCACAGGCTCCCCGTGGAGAGCCTGATGGGGGACTCAATCCCAGGACCCTGGGATTGCGACCTGAGCCGAAGGCAGATGCTCAACTGCCCAGCCATGAGGTGCCCCACAGTACTGGTCTTTTTGTGACTGGCTTATTTCATTCAGCATAAGGTTCTCAGGGTTCATCCATATTGTAGTATATATCAAATTTTCCTTCTTTTTAAAAGTTGAATAATAATCCATTGTGTGGATATACCACATTTGCTTTTCCTTTCATCTGTCCGGGGGACAGCTAGGTCACTTCCACAGTGTAGTTATTGTGACTAATGCTGCTATGAACATAGGTATACTCCTTCACTCAGTTTTAACTTCATGTCAAACATTTTCATCATAAGTGGTTGTAAAATATATAATTTCCAGTGTGTTGTAAATGTTGATGTTTTAAGATAAAACCTCTACATCGCTGTTTCTGATAGGTTATAAATAAGTAATATATCAATTTTATTTCAACCATCATTTGTTTTTACAAGCAAGAATATAAAATAAAAATAAATAAAAGCAAGAACATTTTCTTCAACTTTTGGAAATTTTTCGTCATCCCTTTTCCCCCCTCTAATTTATGAATTCTACCCATCTTCTTTTTTTTTAAGATTTTATTTATTTATTCATGAGAGACACAGAGAGAGAGAGAGAGAGGCTGAGACATAGGCAGAGAAAGAAGCAGGCTCCATGCAGGGAGCCCGATGCAGGACTCGATCCCGGGTCTCCAGGATCAGGCCCTGGACTGAAGCGGCGCTAAACCGCTGAACCACCCGGGATGCCCTCTACCCATTTTCTTGAATAGAAGTTTATTCTAATGTAGTATGTTTTTATGCTTGAAGATCTTTTATTGATCATACTTCTCTGCCAGAAAAGCGTATAAACTGAAATTTTAATTTCCTATAACCATGAATTTTTAAGTATTAAAATTTTATTTAGATTATGCCATCTTTATTGAAAATTAAGTGTTAAATATAAAAGTAGCCTTTGGTGATAGTGATATTGCAAGATGCTACCTTAGGCGGATATTGGGTAAAGAGTATATGAGATCTCTATGTTATTTATTATTAACTGCAGCATCAACCTACAATTATTTCAAAATAAGAATTTTTATTAAAAATATAACTTTGAGGGGAAAATACAGCTCTTAAAGAGATGGATATGATCCAGTTAGTTAATGAACCCATTGGAAATGATTACTTATTGCTAAAATAAGACAAGGTACAACACCAATTATTTTCCTACTTTTGGGGAGATTTTTTCATATAAAAAATCTTGTTCCCTATAAATAAATCGTTGGCTTTGTAATAGTACAGTTGCTAAATCTTTTAACTTTTTTCCAAAAAAAAAAAAATTTTTTTTTTACAAAACATAAAGCCACGTAGTGAGCTACCATCAGAAAGTCATCTTAAGGATCTATTACTAGTTGCGTATTCATTTGCTAGGGCTGCTTAACAAAGTACCACAAACTAGGTGTCTCAACAACAGAAATGTATTGTCTCACAGTTCTAGAAGTCCAAGACAGGGGCTGAGTTCATCTCCTGTGAGGGCTGTGAGGAAGAAACTGCTCTGTCTCTCTCCTCTAGCTTCTGGTGAGTTGCCAGCCATCTTTGAGTTTCTTGGCTTGTAGAAGCATCACCCGGATCTCTGCCTTTATTTTTTACCTGACATTCTTCCACAGCATGTGTCTGTGTCCAAATTTCCCCTTTTAATAAGGACACCAGTTATACTGGATTTCAATCAACCCTAATGACCTCATTTAAACTTGACTTTACCTTTGATAAAACCCAATCTCCAAGTAAGGTTACTTTCTGAGGGTACCGGGGGTTCCAATTTCAAAATATGATTTTCAGGAAGACACACACAATTCAACACATAAGAGTTGCCAATTCTAGTAGGTCTTTTTTCAATTGTGTTGAAAGCAAAGACTTGGGAACCACTGACCTGTGAGTGGATTGATTACCATCCTTAGAGTTATTCACATCTCAGTTTCTGGAAACCGACTAAAATAGGCTTTACCAATGTCTATTCAGTAGCTATGAATTGTACCACTCTTATCTCACCTAGAAGCAATTGCCTTCACACTAATGAACTTAGAAGAAGTTGGGGACATAGAAATATTTTTAATTTCAATATAAATCTGCCAAAATAATATTTTAATTAAATGTTTTTATTTTATCATAGACTTTAAGCTTTGTTTTCATCAAAATTTCAGAGCTAAGGATTTACCTAATTTGATTTGTTGCAAATAAAAATGCCGCCAACTAACCTCATTGGCAAAGTCAGTCTTTAATACCAAAGCAGTTAGCAAATCAGACTTTGTGTTAAAAGAGAAAGTGTGGTTCCTTTTGCAATACTAATGAACATGCTAGGAACAAGTGCACATCCCATAACAACTGTCTGGCCTCTGCATTGAGGCTCTAGAGAGAGGTGAGTAAAATGATGAGGCCCAGGGGTTGGCCACAAGATACTCTAGCTCCAGCATTTCTCCCAGACACCCTCTTTGTCAGGATCTCGGGGACATTCCTCAGGAGAAATGCTTATTCATAACTAAGGGAATGGACACAAAATGAAAAATATCTGGGTGTTTCCCCTTTGATTGTTGTCCCAGAGAGTTTTGCACCTCCCGGGCATTGCACCACAGTAATGTACAGAATGGTAGCAGGTCTGCCTTTTTGTTTTAAAGCAAGAGAAGAGCAATTATGAAAGGGGAGATGGGGAAAGAGGATTGGCACGAAGACTAGACACAGACATTTATTTGCTCCTGGGCAGATCCATTTTAGGAAAGAGAACCAAAAATTGAAGACCTGGGAAATGAGCCCCTTAAAATACAGTGTATCCCGAAGACAGCCAGCCTCCTTGTCCCCCCAAGGGTATGAATACTCTGGTTTGAGGACCACTGAACTGTGGAATATTCACAAGATAATACTACTATACAACATTTAAAATAAATAAATCTGTATGTGTCACCACAACTCAAACTCAAAGACATACAATATGACAATGTTTCTATATATTGAAACATTCTCCAGAAAAAGTAGGAGTGGCACAATTTAGGTGGAATTGACAGGTATTTGTCATTGAGATAAAGCAAGGCTCTGTTAGCTCTAGGACTCAGAGGCCTTTCTAGGCCCAAACAAGCTAACTCCTTCCAAGGAGACAGTATTGTCTTCACAGTCCGGGATTGGCAAGAGGAGGCAGCAGGCCATTGATTCCAAGTTGTCCCTGCAGTCAGGGTCTTAGGAGCTGCGGTCCAGAGCCCTGATTCAATTCATACCACTGCTCTGCCTGGTTATATGTTCCAAATGTCTTCAATTCATGTAAATTAAGATTCTTGTATTTCCATGTTTTAAGAACAAACACTTCAAGAAAAACAAAGACTTGCTTAATTTGGCACAAAAATTGGTTACTCTCATCTCTTTCTGGATGTTTTTAAAAATAAGGGACTTGCTTGACAGATTGCAGTGGTTCCCATGCCTTCCTGCCATCCCACCTGAGTGCTGCAACTTGGGGGAGGGGAGCTTACCTGGCAGTGAGGGGCAGGCCCCACCCAGCCCTCTGCACAGCTGGCCCTACTGCAAGCAAGCATCTCCAGAATTTTCACAAACTCTGTCTGCTCTCCTGTGTGCTGGGAGGCGGATGTCGTTGTGGTTGCATTGAGAATCCACCACATTCTGTAAAAAATATCATTGGGGTCACAAAGCCTCCTTGGTAGGTTTCATGTGTTGCCTTGGCATCCCCCGCACCCTTTGTCATGCTCTGTACAAAGGGACTGCCACCCCCCATGGCTGACACTTTTCTTAGCTGAAAGGCTGGAAGGTCTCCAAGTCAGCTGCAGCTCTCTTTCAGGAGACCAAGATGGCCTGCCTGCACATGGCTGTTTCCTTGTCACCCTCATTCATGTGAGTTAAGGGATAGCACTGTGTCTATACAGCCACACACACACACACACACACACACACACACACACACACACACATCTATATGCCAGGGGATGCCCTGCATGAGTCACAGTCATAACTATCATTACAAAGGGTTTTCCTTCCCCAGCATCCCTCATCTTCCATTTGTATGTTTGTAACATGTACTGAGCAAGTCCTCAACAATACAGATACATTGTTATCTACTAGAGCTCACATAATGTTCATTAACAGGAAAACTAAATTATGGAACATCGATATAAAATACATGTGTTGATGTGAAAAGCTTTTCTTCTTTTGCTATTAGCTAAGAAAGGAAGGTTACAGAAAAAGACATGCAGGGTACAATCTCATGTGTCTAAAATGTTGTATAGGTGGCTGGGTGGCTGTTGGTTGAGCCTTCTGTCTCTTGATTTCCGGCTCAGGTCATGGTCATGGGGTCCCCAAGTAGCAAGAGTGTGAGGCGTGTTCCTCACGGGATTCCAAGTGGGAAGGCTCAGGCACCCCGAGGAAATGGGAGGAGGGCATTCACCCGGGCAGTTTCAGGATAGCAACAGGCTAAAAGGAAGGGGATATGAGGTGGTGCAGCCTGAGAGGGAAAACTCGATGTTGCAGGCTTTCCCCGGGGCTTCACACAGGTCCCCGCCAGGCGCCCGGTGTGCAAGTCCCCAAGTCAAGCCCTAAGTGGGGCTCCAGGCTCAGTGGGGTGTCTGCTTAGGATTCTATCTCTCCTTCTCCCTCAGCCCCTCCCCCTGCTCATGCTTTCTCTCCTTCTTTCCCTAAGATAAATAAATAAAATTTTATATTTAAAAAAACTAAAACTAATTCAAAGGGATATATGCACCCCTATTTTTAAAAAAGATTTATTTATTCATGAGAGACACACACAAAGAGAGAGAGGCAGAGACACAGGCAGAGGGAAAAGGAGGCTCCTTGAAGGGAGCCCGACGCGGGACTGGATCCTGGATTCTGGGATCAGGCCCTGAGCTGAAGGCAGATGCTCAACCACTGAGCCACCCAGGTGTCCCACACTCCTATGTTTAGAGTAGTATTATCAACAATATCTAAATTATGGAAGCAAAAAATAAAAATAAAAATAAATTATGGAAGCAGCCCAAATGCCCATCAATAGATGAATAGATAAAAAAGATGTGGTGTATATATAATGGAATATTATTCAGCCATAAAAAAGAATGAAATCTTTCCATTTGCAATGACTTGGATGGAGCTAAAGAATACCACATGTTTCACTCATATTTGGAATTTAAGAAACAAAACAAACAAGCAAAGCAAAAAGAGAGAGAAAGCAAGAAACAGACTTAACTATAGAGAATATACTGGTGGTTATCAGAGGGAAGGTGGGTGTGGGGATGGACAAAATAGGCGATGGGAATTGAGGGCACTTACCATGAGCACAGGGTGATATATCCAAGTGCTGAATCACTATATTGTACACCCGAAACTAAGATAACACTGTATGCTAACTCCACTGGAATTAAAAGAGAATATGCTAAATATTCCCCATAGGCTTAAGCACCTTGGATGATTTGAGAAGCGTAGAGGGGACACTTTGAAATCAAAGTAATAGTAATGATTTTTTAAAAAAAGAAAGAAAAAAGCCCATCCAACACTTGGGTTCTACAAACACAGCTCAGCCCAAGCTATGATAGAACATGGTGGGGAAAGGTGTCTGCAACACAGCCTTCACCATGCAAAACCCACAGGTGGGGCAGACACAGGGAACAGATAATGCCACGTGGACCCTGGAATCAAGTAGCAACAGTGTGAGGCGTGTTCATCACGGGATTCCAAGTGGGAAGGCTCAGGCACCCCGAGGACATGGGAGGAGGGCATCCACCGGGGCTGGAAGGTTTCAGGATAGCAACAGGCTAAAAGGAAGGGGATATGAGGTGGCGCAGCCTGAGAGGGAAAACTCGTTGTTGCAGGCTTTCCCCCGGGCTTCACACAGGTCCCCGCCAGGCGCCCGGTGTGCAAGTCCCCAAGTCTCCCCCTGCTCAACGCTCAGTTCCCATCTTGCTGGAGACCCTGTGCGTGACTACACGGGTCGTGGACACTGCTTCCCGCTCACTCTCCCCTTCACCTCTCCTAACTTCGCTTAATCCTGTCTCTGCCGCTCCCACGAGGGAGCCTTTTCCAGGGGTCACTTGCAAGCCCTTTTCTTCATCAGGAGGCCCGCGGGTCCCCACCACCCCCAGCTTCCTGCAAGTCTGCTTCCACCGCCCAGATCGCGGACCCCAGCCTCCTCCCTGTGCTGAAAGGTGGCAACCACGAGACTACTCCGCAGGGCTTCGGGTGACATTACTTCCTCCGATCGCAAAATCTGGCTCCTAGGCCGGCTGAAGGGCGCGACTCCCGTCCCCCCCCACCCCCGCCCCGCCCCGCCCCGTCCCGCCGGCTCCAGCGCGTGTCCGCGGAGCGCGCCATGGCCTCTCGGGTGACCGCCCTGCTCCTGCCGCTGGCCCTGCTGCTCCGTGAGTTTGCGCCCCTCGGGGAGGGCGGGGGGCGGGACGGACCGGGAGCGCGGGGCTCCGGGCTCAGCCTCGCGCCTGCCGCCCCGCAGGTGCCGCGGCGGCCAGCGGGCCCAGCCGGTTCCGCATGACGCCGCCGAAGGTGGTGGGACAGCTGCACGCGCAGGTGGAGCTGCAGTGCCAGGTGCTGCTGTCCACCGCGGCGCCGGGCTGCTCGTGGCTCTACCAGAGGAATGAGCCAGCCGCCCGCCCCGTCTTCCTCATGTACATCTCCCAGAGCCGGGCCAAGCCGGCCGAGGGCCTGGACACCAAGCACATCTCCGGCCAGAAGAAGACCGACAGCACCTACAGCCTCACCCTGAGCCGCTTCCGCAAGGAGGACGAGGGCTACTATTTCTGCTCTGTCCTGAGCAACTCCATTCTGTACTTCAGCCCCTTCGTGCCGGTCTTCCTGCCAGGTCCGGGCGCCGGGGACGCGGCTCCTTTGCGTGTGGGGTTTAGGGCTCACCTCCACTTTGTTCACACGGGCGCCCCTCTTTCGAGCCTCTTAGCGCCCTGGCGCCGGGGGCGGGGGGCGCTACTTAACACTGCTTGCATTTCGCAGACAGGGAAACTGAGGCTAAGGTGCGACGGGGTGGGGACTGGAGATGCTTTCTTAGGTCCGAAGGGCCTGGCCTCCAGTTTGGGCGCCTGTCTGCTTGCTCCTGGGAGGGCTTCTGAAATTCTGTGAGCCGGCGTTTGCTCGCCAGTGAAACGCGGGTCAGCCCGAGCCCACGGGCTCGCAGGCTGCACCCTGGAGAACGGCTGGGGACGGGGAGCGGCTCCCGCGGGGCAGCAGGCGGCCGCGCGCACCGCGACGGGCTGAGCGCGAATCCTGGGGGTCGCCGAGCCATCCCCGCTCCCCGAGCGCAGAGGTCAGCGCGGGTGGAGGAGGGGCCCCCTTGGCCGGAGGCGCGAAGCAGTGGGAAGGGTGAGCGTCCAAGTCCTCCGCCCGATTCCAACCACGGTTTCCCCCCGCAGTCAAGCCCCCCACTACGCCGGCGCCGCGGCCACCCACGCGGGCGCCCACCAACGCGTCCAAGCCGGTGTCTCCGCGCGGGGAGACCTGCCGGCCTGCGGCGGGCAGCGCAGGTGAGACGGGCTCCGGGGAGAACCGCGGGGAGAGCCCCCTGCCGGGGCCAGCCCTGATCCTGGAGGCAGCGCCCAAAGCTGTCCGGATGGTGGGGAAACCGAGACCCGCCCGAGCTGGTGGTGTGGGTTGGAGGATGCTGGGCCGGCTCCTAATGTCAGCGTCTTCCGTGGCTTCAGTGAAAACAAGTGGGTTAGACTTCGCCTGTGAAATCTACATCTGGGCACCCCTGGCTGGGACCTGCGCCGTCCTTCTCCTGTCACTGGTCATCACCATCATCTGCAACCACAGTAAGCCCCTAGGGACGCGCGCGAGTTGGGGGAAGCAGTCAGCTCCACTCCCTCCTCTTGTGCTTCTTGCTCCAGGAAGCCCTGCCCGACAGAGGATGGCCATTTCAGGGACCCAGCTGCCCTGTAGGGTCAGGCACAGCCCATTTCTCTCCTGGAGACTGAGCTCGAGAAACCTCCTCCTCTTCCTCTTTCCACTCTCTGGGAGGTTTTCAGGAAGACAGAGTCCTTATCCCAAGAGCAGCAGCGGGTGTATTGAGTTGGCCTAGGGCGCAGGGAGTGCATAGATTCTGGCTTACTACAAACACCCTCAGGAGAAGGTGCCCCAGTGGCCCTGGGACTAGTGCCTAGGAAGACTGGGTCAGAACCATGACCGGTTGAGATTTACCCTGGGCCACCTCCCGGTGAACCCTTTACTACTTTGGGTCCCAGTGTGGGTGACTATACTAACCCATCTTAACCCGCATCTGTATTTGCAATGCTTTTAAAATTGATGAGAAGAGGGTTGGAAAAGAGGCTCTTACCAAGCTCTCAAGAGTTATAATCCTAAAGAAATAGGAAAAGGGAAGGAAGAACTCTATTTGGGGACTATTGCTTGTGGTAAGGCAGTCACTTTACCCCTTCTTTTTCTTATCAGGGAACAGAAGACGTGTTTGCAAATGTCCCAGGTGAGTCTTTTATAACCTGTTCCTTCCCCTCTGGGCAGACCTATGCACAGGTCCTAGCTTCCCAGGAAGCAGTTGGTGGGAACCTTTCCCAGAGACAGGCCATGGCAGTGGAATTCTGGGAGCAAGGAGTCAGCATAGTTCTTGAGCAAAGAGAGGCACAAGGCTGGCAAGCTGAGGAAAATAGAGGCACAGTTTGCACTGTTGGGGAGAGCCGTGTGACTTGGGTAAATCTCCATCTTTTCTGGCCTAGCACCAAAGATCCTGTCTGAAGGATTCCCCCCAATTAATCCTAGTTCTTCAAAAGAACTGAGGTCTCTTTATCTGGATGATTCCAGCTGGGTTTTGTTGTTTTCTTAAGAACCCCCCCCCCCCATTTGCTTATTCTAGATTTTTGAGAGACCAATGTTTTGAGAGAGAGCCAATCTTTTATTGGGGAACCAAATAAACAATGGCCTAAGCTCCTAATCTCCCTGTGCCAATGTAGGGCCTTGATTTAACACCAAAGCTCCAGAGGCAGGAGCAGTTAGCTATCTGGCAGCTCAAGTAACTCTCCCATCCAATTCCAGCCCATGGTCATTCTGAAATGATCAAGAAAAAAATTTAAAAAACCAAAGACCAGTGCCTGGAAGAGAGGTCTCAATTTCTTCTGTCCTTGGAACTTAGGCCGAGGCAGCCCTTTGCTAACGTCTAACTAGCCCCACTCCAGCCCTGCACCATGATGGGAGTTACACTCAGGATCTCTCTTCTCTGCACAGCAATCCCATGTGATAGATACCATGGTCACATATCACAGATTAGCAGGTCAGATCAGGAAACCTACCCCAGGCAGTAGAGACATGATGACTCTCAGATTATCAAAATAATATAACATTTGATAAAAGTCTACAGAGTACCTGTTCCTTGTTTTATACGTATTTCTTTCTAAATTTCAAGTTTCATAACAATCCTTCAAGTAGTTACCATTTTTCAGATGAGGAAACTGAGGGTTAGGACATTTAGTGACTTGTTCAAGGCCACACTACCTGCAAATAGCAGAAATGCAACTTCCATCCAAAGCTCAGGCTTCTTCCTGCAATTGGGTTTGGGAGATGAGAATGTTTAAGGATGATCAGTTCCTTTCAGCAGATGAAAATATTTCAAATTTTATACCTATGGTTTGCATTTCGCACTCCTTGAGATTTCTCTTCAGGAATCCAAGATCAATATCTCATATGATGTTATTTTTTTAATATATCATTATTTTTAACAGCTGAAAATGTAATGACTTTCCAATGTCTGTATTATAAATGGCATAACAAGGGGATAAAGACCCTTTAAAAACCGAGAAAGATTTTTAACATTTACAAGTATTTGGGGTGCAGTTGGGAGCTTTTAGGAGAATCTCCCCGTGTCTCTATCTTTTCTGAAAATTCTCAGTTTGAAATGAACTGAGAACAAAACCCTGCCCTAGAATACAAAGCTATACAGAGTAAACATATCTGAGGGATCCCTATGCCTGAGTTAACATACTCAGTGATGCCTGAGGGCAGCTTAGCTTCCAGAGGTTTGGAGGACGGTGTGCATAGACATGACGTTCATGATGAATTAGCCCATTTAGGAGGTGCTAGGCCAGTCCTGAATTAACACATGTTTTTAGGGTCACATCAAATTTGGGTTTTCTGTGTTAGATAAAGTAGCTCTGTTTCACCGATGGTGGTGGTTTGCTCACATCCTCCCTGGGGTTGAGAATCAACTCAACTGATGACTTTGGTTATCAGCTCTTCTCACCTCCATGGGTGCCCCTGACAAGGCTCCCAGAAACTAGATTAACTGGGTTCAGAACCTGCTCTATCACCTCCCAGTTAGGTGACCCTAGGCAAGTTCTCACTCTTTCCCAATGCTCCCCATCCTCAGGCTGCTGTGACAAATTTGCACAAATTTGCCAAAGATGGCAAATGTAAAGCTCTCGACAGGGTTGCTGACATCATTCACCCAGTCCCCTGCTGATGTTCCAGGGACAAGTGCTCAGACCTTGTAGGGGCTGGGAGGCTAGGGTGGGTAGAGAGGCATGGATGGATGCAGTAGCACACTGCGGGGGCTCTTGTTGCAATAATGGTTAGTTGCCTGCCTCTCTTTCAGGCCCGTGGTCAGACCAGGAGGCAAGCCCAGTCCTTCAGAGAAATATGTCTAACATGGAGATGGATCCTGTGTGGCAGCCACTACAAGACCAAATAGAATTCTTTTTATGAGAACAGCAACAGTCCCTCCCTTTTGGTTTTTCCGGACTTCTTCTTTTCTTATGTATCCATTCTCATTATTACTTTTGTGGGGGTTGGGGGGGGAAGGTGACTTTTTCTTTATGTGTTTTCCTTAGTTGACCCAAAACAAGACTGTACATCTACAGTACACCACAAGCATTACAATACCATTGTGTGCATGCATTGGGGTAAAGGGCAGACAGGCCAGAGCTACCATGAGCCATGTTCTCAGAATTTGGTGGTTAGAGCTGGTGATGGGGGGCAGGGGCCAGTGGCGGGGGTGCTCAGCATGACTCAGTCCAAACCTCTTCAGTTGACATCCATGGATGGGGAGCAGCTTGATCAGAGTCACAGCAAGTTTCAGGGCTCTTCTTCCAATCACTCAGGTCTTTATTCTGGAGGCCTCTGTTTCAGCAGGTGGGGTACTGTGTCTCAAACCATAAGGGCACAAGTTATTTCTTAAGCAGCAGTCATAGACCTATGACTATACCCACAGCCCCAAGGAGGTCATGAAATAAGAGAACTACTGCCTTTCACAGAGTTCTGTAATGTAGCTGAATAGTATCAGACTTTTTTTTTTTTTAATAATGAAGTGTGGAATTGTAATGGAATAGGAAGTTCTCAAATAAAGTCGGAGGAGTGAACCGAATCCTGGAAAATGAAAAACTCCATCTCTGAAGAAAATCTCTGGGAAATCCCTAAGTGGAGGCAAAATTGCCCTCCCAGCCCTTGCGCCGCAGGGGGAGCCCATGAAAGAGGAGAGACCACTGCAAGTATGATCTGAGCATCAGTATAGTTGAACAGAGGTCCTCTTAAATCTCTAAACCTGAGATAGCATATGTGAACATGCTCCTGAAACATCAAAGACACCTTATGATTTGTAAAGGCTGCATTGTTAAGGGCTGCTAGCACAGGCCCTGGCTTCCCCTCCATCAGCAGTTGTGGGGATGTCACAGAAGGGACTCTGGTGAGGAGCCTCAGAGCCAACTCTGCTGCCCTACACACGCATTTCCTCTCTTATGGAGTTGAACAAGCAATGAGTGCTCATTGGAAGGAAAAACTTAGACAAGGAAGTAAGAATCACCCATAATTCTTTACCTCAGACGTAATCCAGTCTTATTCTTCCTGATTATTTTCTCTGCATATATGTGATGTATATACTTCTGATTTTTAAAAATGGGATTGTTCTATGCTTTTTATAAGTGGCTTTAATAAAACATTTATGACGTACTTTTTAACAATGAAGTAGCTCTCCATTTTCAATTCTGCCAACTTTATTTAACTATTACTCAGCATTTAATTTTCTAGTTTCCAGTTTTTCACTACTATAATAACATAGGATAAAATCCGTAAAGTAAAACTTTGGGGCCAGTCCCCACTTTCACTGTGGACTCCCCATTTCCACATCAGTGAAAACTGATTAGCCTCATCTCGCATCACCTTGTCTTTTGTTCTTTCATGGCAACAGATGAGCTGATATTCCTCTCATAATAATAAACCATAAAATCTTCACTCCCCTTGTTGAGGTAAAATATGCATACTGAAAAGTGCCCAAATCCTAAGTGTACAGCAGCTCTGAGACATCATTAAGTGAACACACTCACATAGCCAGCACGAGGTCGGTAGAGAACTTTCCCTGCCCTCCTAAAACTGTCATTTGCAACCTTAATTTTTAAAGCCAAGACATTTTCAAAGAACAGAAATCAAGAGGGAAAAGTGTCCCAAGTGTGAAAAAGCAGAAGCGAAACCTTAGAGTTCCCATGAGACAAGGTATTGTCCTTGCCCTCCTGCTCCCCAAACCTATCCAGCGACCAGAACCAGGAGCCTCTGTGGAGACTGAGACCCAGTTCAGAGCGGGCTCCAGGCTCGGAGGCTGCCTGTGGAAGCTGTCCCTGAATTCCCTGGAAAGGGTGACAAGGAACATCCTGTCTCTTCATGGGAGAAACTTGAGAGAATGGCTGTGGAGTGCTGATTTAAAGAACCCCGGCCAGGGTGAAGACAGGAAGAGGGCTTTTCCTCTTCAACTTGCCGCTCAAGTGATGAGTAGCTGGGCAGCCACTCTGGGGAGGCTCGGAGAGAGATCAATACTTACTGATTTTTTCCATACTCCTTAAAAAGAGTTTCACTTACCATAACTAAAATGGTGAACACTATTTTGGAGATTAAAAATATTAACATGGGGTGTGGGTGGGTACCTGGGTAGCTCAGTTGGTTGGGCATCAGACCCTTGACATCACCTCAGGTCTTGAAGGTTGTGAGTTCAAGTCCCACTTTGGGCTCCATGCTGGGCATGGAGGCTACTTAAAAATATTTTAAAAATCAACAGAGGAAAAGGTATCCATTAGAATTGGCCCTCAGGACCAGAGAGAAAATTTTAAAAATCTGCAGACAGGGCTAAAAGCATGCTAACAGTGGGCTGTAAATTTAGACTCAGGACTTGCTGGTGACCACAAACATCCAACTGTTCATTCTGCACATGCAGGAACACCTGACAGTTCAAAGCCAGCAGCTTCAGGTCCAAGTCATATTTCACTTGCCAACTTCTAGCCTAAATCAATGGTTCTAAAAAAAAAAAAAATTAAATAAATAGATAAATAAATAAATAAATAAATAAATAAATAAATAAATGGTTCTACAAATTTCTCCAGGTGGGAGATGCCCAAAACACATTTTTGGACCCCAAGAAACAGGAAGTAGAGAAATAACTTCTCTGTTTTGCAGTTACCTTGGTGGTTCATTTAACAAACATTCACTCATTTAACAAAAAACATATTCCATTTGCGGAAGAAAGAACCACAGACCTACGTCATTTCTTTCTCTAGTTGTGAAACTGCCCTACAGAGATCCCATGCTACACTTGACTATATCCCATGACTCTTCAACCAGTGGGACTGGGAGAAGTCTCTCTCTTTCACCAGCAAGAAGCAGCCCCTACCCACCCTGCCCCAGGGCTGTGTGCAAATTCCACCCCCCACCCTCGATTTTGTGATCACCAGGGGCAGGCAACACTTATTCTGCTTCTAAAAGAAGGCTTGAGCTATGTGTCTCCACCAAAGGAACTGAAGAGGCCACAATTGCCTTAGGTTATATTAAAAGCAGAAAAGCTCTGAAAACAGCTTTCTGGCTCTGCTACGGACTCCGTGTTCTCTAGCAAATGACTTAAAGTCTCAAAACCTTGGTTTCCCCACTTGTAAAATTGAGGTAATGATAGTCCCTCCCTCAAAGGGTTGTTGGGAAGAATATGAGTTTATATGTATTTTTAAGTGCCTAGAACAGCTTCTGGAACACAGTAACAAAATGTATACTGAAAACAATGTAGTGCATTTTTCAAAACCAGTGTAGTTCCTATTACACTCTGGATTCTGATTCTCCCAACCCCTATTCTCAAAAATGGTAACTATTTCTGACAGGACACATTATGTATACACCCAGGGATCTCGGCATCCCAGTGCTAAAGTAGGACAACCCTTCATACACATCTCACCTCAAGAAAGCTCAGTCCCAGATATACACAGTCTTTGCTGTCATTGAGGCTCCCCTCAGCTTCACATCCTGAGTGCCACTCTCCTGTATCCCCTCACCCCCTGCTGCAAGAGAGCTCTACCATTCTTAGAGCTATTGGATAAGGTTGAAAGATAGAAAAAGCATGTGCTCTATACTATTGTGTCATCTCAGCACCTACTGAAGTCCTCATCCTTTTGGGCAACCTCACTTCTGCATCCCAGTTACTAATTCCCTTTTTCTACTCTTCCTACTCTCTCAGGTGGTTGTGATCTGTGGATGTCATTTGTTCTTATGTTTTATTAACTTAAATAAAATAATAGCTACCTGTTATTGAGCACTCACCATGGGCCCGCTACCTCATTTGGGTTTCATCAGAGCTATGAAGTAGGAACTATTACCATTCTTCTTTACAGATGAGAAAACTAAGGCACAGGAAGTTTCAAATGTTTGCCCAAGATCACAGGAGAACCTAGTGGATTAAGATTTGAACTCAGGTCTAAACCTATAGCCCAAATGCTTATCTGCTCTGCTATGTTTAATATGTTTCTTTAACTAAAGTATGGTTGACACACAATGCTAGTTTTAGCTGTATGACATAGTGATTCGACAACTGTTATGCTTATGTTATGCTGTGCCATCAGAAATATAAGCACCTCAAAACCATTTTTTTTTTACACCTATGCAGCCCAAGGTAGAGAACAAAGGTCACCACCTGCTCTGAAATCAAACAATTGAGATCCTGTCTGAAGTTAGGGTGAGGGCCCTGCTTCTAACACAAATACCACTAGGGGCCAAGAAATGCTGCTCAAGAAGATGGTTCAGTGTCAGCTAACTCTTCATTTGTCTAATATCTCAGGGCAGGTGCAGATGGCTTAATTCCTTTACATGAGTGAAATTTCATCTGTTTCCCGGCTCAAAGGCACAGGTAAGTGTGGCAGAAACTTCAGGTTGCTTTTCTAACAACCGTTCTCCCTTTCTTCCTTACTACCACAACCCTCATGGTATTACAGGTGGTGATGTGCCCAGACATTTCCCAGACTTCCCTGCAGCTAAGTGTGGCTAATAAATCACTGGGTGGAGCTTCCAGGAAAGACTGTTCAAAGGGGCTAATTCAACTGGAAGCTGCTTCTTTTTTCACTCCCTTCTTCCTCCTTCCTGCCTGGAGCACAGTTATGACTAACAAAGAGGTAAAACAGGCCACATGTGAAGGTAAAACAGGCTACATGTGGAGAATGACAGGAGCCTGGGCCCCTGATGGCAGGAAGCCACCATACAAACCCAAGACCCTGCTCCTCACATGCGGCTAACTGGTACACACTAGGAAAGCCAAAAAGCCATCGGCCCAAATTCTCCAAACTACCTCTCAAAGCTTTCAGGACAATTTAGTAATTTCCTGTGAAATACCTAAAGAGCTGATTAGCTCACTGATCTAAAACAACTAAAAGCAACATGGTCTTAAGAATGAGAGGAAATCTAAAATGCATTTCTAACCTGTTCAGAAGGGGAGAAAAGCTCCTGAAATGATTAGTTTTGAACACTGTCAAATAACAGGCTTCCTTTTAAAGAGCCCTTTTCTCTTAGAGGGGTTTGAAACAACATCAAAGCCCTTTACTTGCATGATGGCCCCTGAGACAGTAGCTGAATGCAATTTTCAAGTGGAGTTAAAAAGATCCCTCCTGACTAGAAATTGGCATAAAAATCACACAGCCCACATAGTGTAGAGACCAACAGGAGAGTGTGAAGTTAAAAATTCACCCTTCTAGAAAAGGTAAACAACAGAAGACTTGGGAATGTATTTTAGAACACCAGAGCAAGGAAGCCCACACTTAAGAGACCCCACCTTATTGCTTCTCTGAATTACAAAAGGGTTCAGAGGGATCCCTGGGTGGCGCAGCGGTTTAGTGCCTGCCTTTGGCCTGGGGTGCGATCCTGGAGACCCGGGATCAAATTCCACGTCAGGCTCCTGGTGCATGGAGCCTGCTTCTCCCTCTGCCTGTGTCTCTGCCTCTCTCTCTCTCTCTCTCTCTCTGTGTGTGACTATCATAAAAAAAAAAAAAAAAAAAAAAAGGGTTCAGAGCACTGACATTTTATAACAAAAACATCTCCTTGCTGGTTTTTCATTGTATTTCTCACTCTCACATTATCTTGGCCCTTACTGAGACCATACCTGTCTTGTTCACAATGCTATACAGACCCTCTAATACTCAACATTCACTTTACTTACTTACTGTACTAGCCTCCACTGCTCTAACCCCATCCTCTCCCGTTACCTCTCATCCTACTATAGCCAGAGTGGGACTTAAAAATACGCAACTTACTACACATTTCCCTTCTGCTCCCTCTCATCTGTCTTCTGGGAGTTAGCTCACTAGTGGGAACTAATCTCACTAGAAGGGCCTTGGTGCTTGGTGCTCTACTTTTCTCTACCTATGAGCAGTCCCTAAACTCCAGGAGGCTGAGTACCCTGTTTTCTCTCAGCACCTGGCACTTCAAAAAATCCCATGTTGAATGATTGAAGGTGCCATACCACTATATGTTAAATGTATTCTGCGTTTAACATACACACCTGTTTGAGTTATTAGACTAAAGAATTCTATTGCACAAGCCTGATGATGCACTTTGACTTTCCCAAGAAAAGTTAAATTTTTTCTCTGACACACAGGAGTTCTTGCTTAGACAATACTTAATGTTTAGGTATATTACATTTGTTAGCATGGAAGACTCATTGGAGTGTAAGAAGCACCCCACTACAAGGAAAAGTTTTTTTTTGAAAGCTGTTTTTTGTTTTTTTTTTTTTAAGAATGAATAAAGGACCCCTAGGGGGCTCAGTGGTTGAGCGTCTACCTTTGGCTCAGGGCCTCGTGATCCTGGAGTCCCCGGATCAACTCCCACATCAGGCTCTCTGCATGGAGCCTACCTCTCCCTCTGCCTATGTCTCTGCCTCTCTTTCTGTATCTCTCATGAATAAATAAAATCCCCCCCCCCGCCCTTTTTTAAAGAATGAATAAAATACTTTCTATCATGTTCTATTGACAGGGATTTCAAAGTAGCTTTGTGGATGGATCATTCTACCATTCATTATCCCTTAATGCAAGGTTTTTAAAACTCTGGATTTTGACCTATTGGCAGGTCATAAAATTAAGAGTCTTAAGAATGGGATGCCTGAGTGGCTCAGTGGTTGAGTGTCTGCCTTTGGCTCAGGGTGTGATCCCAGAGTCAAGGGATTGGGCCCCACATCAGGCTCCCTGCATCCCTGCTTCTCTGCCTGTCTCTGCCTCTTTCATGAATAAATAAATATTAAAAGTCTTAACATTAACAAATTGAAAATATCAGTGTTATCATACATCAGAAGCATTAGTTTTGTAAAACTTGTTTCAGAACTATACACTTGAGATGTATATAGGGTTATGAGATTTTCTTACTGGGTGCCAGAAAAAGTCAAGTGGGTCCTCTGTGAACTGACATTTCTATTTGCTAGGATACTATATCACCAAGCATCTCTATCAACCTACTGTTCAGTCTAAAGGTACATTTTCAGTTTTTATCTTGCCATTACAAAATTCCTTTATTTTACATCTCTAGTGGTCATCCTTGCCCATTTTGGTGGGAAGGGGATGGGAAATGTATTTTGCCATGCTAAAAACACAACACTCCCTTCAATTGCCTGGATGCTTAAAGAAATACACTGGTTTTTAAAATCACTGTACTAAAACAAAGTTCAAGGGCACTAAATTTAACTTTACTTGGCAACTTAGAACTTAGTAATCAAGAAAAGGGTAAATTTTGGGACGCCCAGGTGGCTCAGCAGTTGAATGCCTGCCTTCGGCCCAGGACGTGATCCTAGAGTCTCGGGATTGAGTCCCACATCAGGCTCTCTGCATGATGAGAGAAGCCTGCTTCTCTCTGTGTCTCTCATGAATAAATAAAATCTAAAAAAAAAAAAAGGTAAATTTTGTTCAGTAGATGTGATCCTTACCTGTCCATTGAGGAGGGAGGATACTTCACAAAATAAGGAGCATCCAATAGGCCACTTGTAAAGGAAGCCAGTCTTCTCACAAGCGTGCAGCCAATCTGGGATTCTGCATCTCTCACAAGCTCTCAGGTGATGCTCATGCTGCCAGAGATCACACTTTGAGTCTGAGAGAGCTCCAAATGCTGCAGGGATAGATGGTGGGATCTTTGGCCAGGCCTGCCAGGCCTCACCTATACCACCTGAGCCACTGACTCCAAATCCAACTGAGTGGGACCCACACTTGTTCCCAAGTAGGAAACATTACCCTGTTTTTCTCCGTAGCAATTTGGACTGTACATGTGCCACCCCACCAGCAGCCCGAGGAGAGCTGCTTCAGGGCTCCTCTTCCCAGTGATATGCTACCACTCCAGTCATAGGGCTCCCTGCCATCCACAGGATGCAGCATGCACAGGGTGCAGGAGCTGGCAAACACTAATGCAATTCCCTCCTAGAAACTGGGGATGGTACCCAGCCACCTCTTACACTGCTGATGGTGCAGAAACAGGATGGGATGGAGACAAAGATATTCTCTTAAATTCTTTACATGCAGATCCTTAGCAAATGCAGGCAGCAATGTTCTCTTCTTACAACTGACACCTCCATACTCCCTCCCTTATACCTCTGTCACCTGTCACATTTATACAGACTGGTTCCACAAAACACTTTTTAAATGTGCATTTCTTTAATTTTTAAAAATATACACAGGAGAAGCCATGTGTTTTACATAGGAATACACACATTAACAAAGCATTTGTTATAGTTTTCCAAAACTCTTATATCAGTCTGAAATTTATAAATTAAGTATATCAGAACTTTTTAAGTCAAAATGAAATCCCTGAAACTACTGGATATGGTGGACTTTTTCCAAAATCAAATGAACAGAGAGTATGAATATGGTTTGTGTTAAATAAGGTTTATTGTTAGCTTTATTGCCTATAGTCTATAAGATGCAACTTTATTGTGCCTTTGCAAACAGGATACATTTCTTAAAAAACTGATCAAAATTTTCCATACATATAGCTCTATATGATAGATTACAGTGCAACACTATTCTTGTTACATAATTATAGAAATACTATAGAACCCAAGAGCACAGCGTAAGCAAAAGAAATACAATCCTGAGCCATCTGAACAGATGATTTGATGAATCCTTTTAGTGTAAGTTAAGAAAACATGGAGGAGATTAAAAAAAAAATACATGCACGCTGCAGTCGTGAGCAAAATACATTAAATGCCTGTTCCTTGTTAGACACAGGTGGGGGGAACGGTGAGTCTCAGACACATGCACACTCACTCACACTCCCATTTTCTTCTCCTGCTTCCCTCCCATCCCCAATACATTCACTCCCACCCCTCCCCAAAAGAAAAGATCAGGCACTAAATCCTAGTGAACCCCACATCTGCCTTGCTGGAGAATGTTAAGTGACTGCTAAAATAAGAGTGTAAATCTTCACCCACAACATGAAACAAAGCATGTGCTGTAAGCCAATTCCAGCTGCTGTTGCCTCTTTGGAAGTAAATGAAGCATATGCTCACTACAGTTTAGCACTGTAGAGTGAAATGTCTAGAAAACAAGTCTTTGTTTTCTCTCCCCATCTCTTGAAGTAAAATCAACAGTGGAAAACTCACTCTAAAACTAATTGCCTCATCTGCTATTAAAATACATTTGTCATTCTATTTTTGGTATCTATTCAATTATAGTTCAATAAGAACAGTTCATGAAGTTTGTACCTGCTTATGGTAAACACTATTGTACCACATAAAACCCACCACAGCTGGACAGGCTTATGGAGCACGAAGCCTTCTATGTATGTGTTCCTTGCTAACATTCCTGCAAGACCACAGCATTCTAGTGTTACCAAGGATAATGTACGTAGAGTTAAGTAATGAAAGGTATTTGGTTTGTGTCTTCACCTTACACATCCTAGTGATGAAATTAACCAAACCATGCCTTCCCTGAAAATAACCTGAGTCTGCTGACTAAGCAAACTGACCAGCTTGACTGTCAGTCCACTAATCAGAAGTTGAGCTGGAAAACCAGAGGGCTAATGTCTACCAGCAGCTTGTCTTGTGCGAATAACCAAGAGAGTTCTTGGTTTCTGCAGTATCTGTTGTCCCAAAGGCTGAACCACTGAGGTGGAAATAACTCACAGCATAAAGAATACTGAACAGACTACATACCTGTGGGACTACCTGGAGAGAAAAAGGATCCTCATTCCCCACATAATTTGGTGTGGGTTTTAGTGTCTCTGTATACATCAGCTGCTACAGAAAAATCAAAAGATTAACTTCGTAACTTTCTTATTTTCAATTAAATGCTCATACACTCACAAAATACTCACACACCCTATGAATATGAGGTGGCTCTTCTCTTTAACATTTTTAAAAGCAAGAGGCACCAATACCCGTTCATTTATGTATTAGAAGTCTCACATAATCACCACCAAAACAACAGAAATGGTATTTGTGATGATCACACGAAGGAGAAAAGAGATTGAAAGACAAACTTAGCCACTGTACTTCAGATTGTACTTGAAAGCACAGAAAGCACAGGCGCTCTGGCTAGATCAGAATCTAAGGTTCTAATAAGGTTTAATTGGTTTAGCTTAGTCCCATGGCCTTTGTCCATGACTGATAAATGGAATGGTTCCTATGGAAATTGAGGAAACCACTCTACAAATCTGTTTTCAATGTATATTATTATACTGAGTCTATTAAAAAAAAAAAAAACCCTTGGCTCTATCATGACCTCTTGCAAATGGAGGCAGAGAGTGACAAAGTGCATCTTCCTGCACTGCTGACATACACAGCCTCGGCGATACGGTCCTGACACCACGCTTAAGGGATTTCTAGAGTAAAAAGGACAATATGCTGTACTTCAGCATCTTTGGTTAAGGTCTGGCCTTTTCAAATCCACCTCTCCTTCACATTTAGTCACCAATGTTTTAAATCCATGCATTTAGTTAAAGGTCACAAGATAATTTTCATGTTAAATTGTCAAATCTAGAGTTTCAAATTTCTGGCCCTACTGTGCACAGCAGGACTATAAGGACCCTACATAGGAAACTGTAAAATAAAATGCTTCAGTTAAATGCATGCTTTTTTAAAAGTTTCATGAGCTGCAAAGAAAACTGTCAACAGGATTCCCAACCTCGGGAGAGGGGCAAGGCGGAGCAGCTCTGGCTCTTGTCCTTAAAGATGGGCTGAGCTGGCTATGTGAAGCATCTTGCCCCCCAAATATTTACTGCCAGCCTCTATGTTACAGAAGTCTTTGTGAAACCTCAATGTTTTTTAAGTGGAAATATGAGAAGAAGTTGTGAGTAAAGCTAAATGTGGCCTAGTGAGAAAAAAAATAGTAAGAAAAAAATACTCTGGATTAGAACTCAAAGAAAAATATAGGTCATAAACCAGGTTTATATCCTCAGCCAAAGGTGCCTGGATTCTCTACCTTCTGTTACGGAGTCCAAGGAGCTTCCCCCTGCTCTCTGCCTTCACTGCCTTGGTGGAGAGAAGGAAACTTTAGGGAGGGTTCCACCAGGGAAGCAGAACACAGGACTAATGTCCCGGTGAGGCCAAGACATGGGTCGGACAAAGCCAGCATCCTGAGCAGGCTGATGGCCATTCCTGGTTAACCTACGCAGCACACAATAGCACTCAGAGAAAGCCCGACCACACAGCAATCAAGCAGGGCTTTCCTGGAGACAAATCCCAGCTCTCCCAGATAAACATTTCAGGACAAACTATCTGGGCTGGTATACTACTGCACATGCTGACACTTTCCAGGGAACTCAGCACCACACCTATTTTCTCCCTCCCCACAAAAGAAACCAATCTGAGACTTAAAATGCAAAGTGTCACGGTCCTCTTTCCTTCTGTTATTTTCTTCTTTCTCTGTTTTCTCATCAAAGTTTTCCTATAGTAATGTTCAGTTCCATGTCAGATGAAATAAAGTTGCAAATATTTGGTGATTTCCATATAACATTCTTCTCATAATGAAGTGACTTAATGGATTTAAGTCAGAAGTATGTCCACAGAAGTCCTTTCCATGTAGTTCGTTCATCATACAGAGAAAGACTCTTACACATGGCTATTTCTGGACAGTGCATTAAATGGAGATACCTCACAAGAGAAAAGATCATTATCTGTATCCATTAGAGTAATATACAGATTCACAGTCAATGAGATGATATACTTTGCAGAAGAGAGGCATTGAACAGTATACTATTCAAATACAAAAACAGCAATAAACATATTCTGCACTACAGAAAATATGCTAACTTCTAACTTGAAGGATTTAAAGTAACAAATCTGGTAACTGCATTTTAGGACTGGAACATGCTTCTTCCCTTCCAGATACACAATGTTTGATGCTGGTGCACATATATACACACACACACACAAAACACTGTGTCTGCGATGATATATAAATGAAACAGCCAAGTCCTGAAGGCAAATTTCAGAGAATAGGGCTACCAAGACCAAGAGAGCAATATTAACTTAAGAACACCTCTAACTTTAGAATTTCATTTTATTGAACACACTTTTAAAACAAGCACCTCTTGGCAATAAAAGCAAAGGAACAATAGTACTCCTTCCACTCTGTTCTAGTGGAGGACTTCTCACACCAACCTGCTAAATTCATGATGGAATTTGAAACAGGCAGCCCGCTGGGGCTACAAGCAGAGCTCAAATGCAGGTCTGCTGACTTCTCGGTGAGAGCTGGAGCAGAGGAAAACATCAAAAAGCAAATTGGGAATCTATCACAGCTTTCTTCCTTAAGCAAAAAAAATGCAAATTAGTTTTATAACCACAATTCAGTTTTTCAAACTTTTTCTCAAGAATTTTCATTTAATTATGTATACATAACAGGAAGTAAAACTTTTTCACAAACATTCTCAAACCTTACAATTATCAAGAAATGACAAAAGTAAAAGCAGGAGAAATATTAAACACATGGCAGGGAGGTTGATTTCTGTTTCTGCTCTTAAAAAGTAAAAAAATCACCATATAATTAAGTACAAAAACCTGCATTGAATGACAACTGCTGGTGTATTTACTTGATCAAAAATGAAGACCAAGAATATAATAAAGCCCTATGATAATATTCATCTGGAGCACTCCCCTCAGTGTATACACTAAAATGTTGGCAAAGTTTCTGGAGCATTAGCTTATATAAACACGGGAGTCCTCAGTTAGCTGCATTAAATGGAACGTTCTCTTCTGAAATGCGCCACAATTCAGTTTCACTTACAAATTCCAAATTAAAGTTATTTCTTCAGAAAAATATCTGTTTGGCATCTCCTGGACTTTGTTCCATTGGACAATATGGACATTTTAATCTGAAGACAAGAAAGAAAACACTGAGTCAAGGAACAGGATCAGTACTGAGCATTCAATTTTCATCTACAGAATGCCTTTAACAGTTACACACACACACACACACACACACACACACACACACACACACACCTGTATTTTGTTTTAAGCGTTAACTATGTTTTCCCTTAATATAACAGCCAAGCTCTAAAGGGTCACAAATAAATACCAATCAAGCCAGACACAAAACTGAAGGCTCTTCTTTAGTGGAAATTAGTGAAAACTGTTTTTGTAAACAAAACAAAGACAATGGTTTTGAAAACTACTCTTGTGGTTTTAAAAGTAAATCCAGTTCTACAAAGTTTGGATTTTTCCTGTCTTTAAACAAGTTTTAACTGTTTGGTCACACAATCCATTCAAGTGCAGCAAATGTGACACCAACTGTTGAGCCTACCAGGCATGGAGCCTACCAAGAATGGCGCACAGAACTTGTATGGTCTAGTCACCATCGATCTGCACCACCAGGGTTGTTGAATGGTCTGGGAAGAGCACAACAGCTTCATTACATGCAAGGGCCTTCTTTTAAAAGAAAGACTTTACCATAATGGGTGTGAAATGAACTCCAATGAAAGATGCATTTAACTCCGTAAGCTAGAAATAGGCTTTAGACTTTTTTGCTTTTTTTAGTAAGTTGGGTCCATTATGGGTATAAAACTTATAAATGTATATACTCTTTGAATTAGCGATTCCAATTTTACAATTTATGTATCACATGTACATAATTCACTTGTACAAAACAACAAAATTTAAATGTTCATTGATAAGGAATTGGCTAAATAAATTCTCATATTTCCAGATGGTAGGACACTCTGCAGGTTTAAAAAAGAATGAGGGCTCTTTCTTTAGCATATAAAAGACCTCCAAGATATATCAATAAGTAAAATAAGCGAAGTTTAGAAGCATATATAGTATGTTATGACTCGTGTAAAGGCAGGGGGGAGCAACAACAATGTACTGCCTACCCAAAAAGTTAAGATTAAAATCTAATCACTAAATTTATGAATAAAAAGACTGACCAAAAAAACAAACAAAAATTCAGAGATCACCCCTCCCACTAAGTTCCAAAAGAAAATATCTTTGCCAACATTTAAAAAGTCAGACACTTACTTGCTACCATTAAACATTTTATTCAGGGCATCTCTTGATATAATATGACCACAGACCAATTTCATGGGTGGATTGTTATCTGTTGTTTGCTGACGCAGAATGGGACAGGCAAATATAGAGTGATACCAGCACTTTTTACCAAGGTCCACTTCAATCTTAAAAAGAGTAAAAAGGCTCAAGTTGTATTTCAGAAAACCATCTACATATTAATAAACATCAGGCAGCCAAAACATCACCAGTGTACTCATCTGAACTTGACTTTTTACAACATTCTTACCTCAAAGATGGGTAGTCTTAAGGATCCAAGTGTTACTTTATAATTCTAATTAACCTTCAAAATTACTTATAACACTACTTTTCAAACCAACATCTGATGTCTGAGGAGTCAAAGGGAAGGCAATGCTCTAGAAATCAAATGCTCTTGAAAATTTGTCAGAATATACCCTAAGAGCAAAACCCACCAGAAACTCTGTTTTGTGGCACATTTAGGTAGGTGATAAAATTTTGTGCAAGCTTCAGATCTACATTTCCCATGTTCTGTGTGTAATGGTCCAGAGAAACCACCTGAATCAAGAACCTGAAGCTCAAATTCAACAAGACCTTTCACAATTTGTACATCAGAGCCCATGGCAGGTGTACTGATTATTTCTCTTCACAGCAAACAAAAAAACAAAAGCTATGAAATCACCTAGCACAGCGGCTGGCAAATGACAGTGGCTCCACAAATCTCAGTTCTTTGTTTTCTTTCCTTCTAAAATCATTATCAATATAAATTCTACTGTCCAAACTCAAGAAAGCTGACAACTTATTCTGTGTTAACAGAATAATCCTGAGAAAAAAAGCCAGATCACATCCCATTGCTTTACTACCCTGACACACTGGGTAAATTGATTTCAGAATGCTCTGTGCTGGTGCACAAATGTCAGGAGATGTTCGTAACATAGCTGGGAAGCTGCCAGATTCTCACAGGCACCTGCCTCAGCAAAGCAAGTGATGGCTCAAGTCCTTTTCACTTGTTCAAATGAGCAGCAATCAAGTAGGGGTGCTGCCTGTATCTTGACCACACTCAGGACTGGGAATGCACCTGTGTCTTTAATCAAAACAGATCTCTGAGGAGTAGCTGAGGCAACCAACTGACAGAGTTAACCAGCTGGAAGGTAACTGCAGATAAACCTGTGCCCAGGTGTGGCAGAAAAGCAGCCAAAACCAAATGCATACTTAGCCTTTTAGGATCTATGACACAACCTTGACAGGAATAATAATTCTAGTCAAAGTTTAGTGCCTACTGTCAGAGGTCTGGTGGAAACTCACATATAATGACCTTTGTCACTCCATGTCATGACTACTATGGCAGCAAAACTGGAGAGTACCTACTATGTATCCCATATTATTCTAAGCACATCAATGTTATCTGTAGCCTTTAAGAGTCCAATAAAGAGAAGGATGGTTCCCATTTTAGAGATGGACAAACTGCTGCTTAGAGAAGTAACAGAGTGGGCAAGTGACTGGAGCTGCTGCTTCGTCATGGTCTGTTCCATGAGAGCAGTGGCACACAAGCATTGGAGGGCCACTGATGTCTGCAGGTGTCCCAGGGACAGCCTTTATGTCAACAACTATATGCTTATTTTAGTAAGTACAAATTCATAATCTCATAAAGATCATTGCTTAAGACAAAACTAAATTCAACCAACAGACTCACTACTTTTGAATTAAAAAAAATCATAGTGCGAGTGGTTTCATCAACTACAGGGCAGAACATACTGCGTGCAACAGCGTATACCACAGACACACCTGCAACGTCTTCCTTCATGAGCTTTCACTGCTACTCTGTCAAAATTAAAAACCAAAACAAAAAAAAAAGCCCCCCAAACATACTCCAGTGCCTCCAAAATGTACTATATCTTCCCATTTCTATTGTTTAATCACATCTACACATAACATAAAAGAATTCTGGCTGAACAGCTGCAATAATGTTCTCTTGTTAAAAGGCAAAATAGGCATTTCAAACCCTTAACATCCATGTTCTTCTAATGGCAGGAAAAAAATAACCAACAGAAAGTGGATCTCACCGGTAATTCATCTTTCTGATTCCAAACTCCAGTGCACTGCCTCTGTTCAATCACAGCTTTGATATTAATTAAAGCTGGCAATGCCACACAACCTGCTGAGAAACTGGGAGAACAGAAGAGGAAGTGTCAGTGCCAGGCCATGTGTCAGACAGCTTGGTCCTAGGAAATGTCAACTCCTCCAGTCCCCATGTGCAGAGGGCCCAGGTCACTGGACAGGACACAGGGCCCTCTGCTTTAAATTTTACAAAAATTTAAAAGCTTTAAATTTTACAAAACCACCAGATTAACAGATTCTGCTTATTGGTCATTAATGACATTCTGAAACAGTTTCTTGCATGTAGACCAGGATACCCCTGCCCCTGTCCAGGGCAGAAGTGCTCATTTCTTAGATCTGGAAGTGCTGGTAGTCAACTCTCAGCTGAGTCCCTCTTCACAAGTATCCTCACTTGAAGCATGTGACCTGACCAGGGTCATAGATGACTGCTTTGTGTGAGGACACGGAAGCACAGCTCTGTTGCCCCAGTTTGGGGCACATGCCCATCATAGCTCCAGAGCTCCTTAGAGAGGGGCTGAGGTCTTTGATAACATTGCAGTCCAACTTACCCTCTGCCTAATCCTGCGGCTTTCATTTCCCTACAGGGGCTGATCCTAACAAACTTCTTGCACGTCAATCGCCACCACTTCACAATCTGTTCCCCCAGAAAACCTGACCTACAGCCTAGTCGTGCATTATAATTAACTGCATCAGTGTCTCCTATGCTCAGATGGAACACCTTATTTGATGCAGACCGTGCCTTATTCATCTTTGTATCCCATACAATGCCTGGTACAAAGCAGGGATTCAAAAACACTTGAAGGAATTAAATAAATAGGAGAGAGCTAAAGAAGTTATTTTCTTAATTTAGGTCTATAAACTTCTTGGTTTCAGGACACAATTACATGCATAGATATTAAGAATCTCAAAAGGCATTTGTTTTTGTGGGTTATATCTATCACTATTATACTAGAAATTAAAACTGAGAAATTTTTAAAACATCAATTCATTTAAAAAAAGAAATATATTACATGTCATAAAAAAAAACAAACCTCTATATTTTCCAAACCAAAAATAAATTTGTGAGAAGACTGGCACTGCTTTACATTTTTAACAAATCTCTTTAATGCCTCGTTTGATAGAAGACAGATGGATTCTTATATCTTCTTTTGCATTCAATCTGTTGCAGTGTGTTCTTTTGATTGAAGTAAATGAAAAAAAAATCTAGCTTTAAACAGATATATAGTAATTTAATTGGCTTTTCAGATAATTGTGATATTCGTCTTTAATGCCACACCAAAATTCAATGAGGAATAGTGTAAAGGTTAGTTGCAAAGTGGAATCTGAATCCTTATCATTGAATCTTTTTGTACCCTGCTACATTTAAATCCAATTGTCTCATACTGTGAATGAATCTTTAACTCATGCATGATTTTGTAAGACCATAGCGAATTAAGATCTTCTAAGTGTTAACACATTTCAGTATATAGTATCAAAAAAAAAATCAAAAGGGATCCCTGGGTGGCGCAGCGGTTTGGCGCCTGCCTTTGGCCCAGGGCGCGATCCTGGAGACCCAGGATCGAATCCCACATCAGGCTCCCGGTGCATGGAGCCTGCTTCTCCCTCTGCCTGTGTCTCTGCCTCTCTCTCTCTCTCTCTCTCTGTGACTATCATAAATAAATAAAAATTAAAAAAAAAAATCAAAATTCATTAATGTTGTCAATATTATCAGAAAAGTACTGGAAAGCTGTCAGCCCACAGTGGCAGGTATAAGTTTCCTCAAATTTCTATCTCAGCTTAAACTCATGAACTTAAAAGATACAAAAAGATAAAGTTGCTTTCCTTGACATGACAGGCTCACTTCATACATGTGAAAAAATATCTGCCAAAAGCCTAAGTGTAATTAACTGTAGTTTATCTTTTAGTCATTCTTTCAAGTAATAACTGTTTCATGAAAAAAAAAAAACTAGTTTATTGGCTCATGGAACACAACATAGAGTTTTTGAGATAAGCGTGATTTTTTAGCTTGAAACTAAAGTGCTTTTTGAGAACGTCCCACTTTGTCACATAGAATATCAAAAAGATGTGTACTAAAAGGTCAGGATATAATAAAACTAATAATTTTTACTGTGTATTCAAGAACAGCCTTGAGTAAAGCTAGTGTGCCTTAAACTCCAAGAGTATGGCAGAGTACAGTGTGTGAGGGATACAGCGAGTCCTCTGGAGTCTGGGACCTGCCCTGACCTGTGCTAGGGCTCAAGCAGTTTAATCCACTACTATTCCTGCTCTATCTGTGCAAATATCAACACAGTGGAAAAGGCTCTCAGGGACACCCAGAGGTTCACTGATCATACTGCTCTAAAATTGTTTCACTGCAAATTGTGATGATCTCTTGCAATAGCAACTGCACTCTTCTCAGAAAGACAAATGTTCTCTTCAAGTTGAACATCAAGAACTAGACAAGACATTAAGAAAAACTGAAACAGAGCAGTTCATATTTCAATAGCACAACCAATCTCCATACCTGACGCTGAGAGGGGACTCCACCGAGAGCCCCAGGAGGGCACAGGCATCCCGTGTAAAGATGTCACAGATGTCAGCCCACTGGTTTGCATCAAGCAGGTGAACATATGGTGAGTTCTCAATCCCTTGTCTCAGGTACACAAGGCTTCCCATCAAAACCTGAATGTCTAAACAAAAACAGCAGCAGTTTCAAACTGTGAATAATCACACCTGAAATAGAGGCTGACTTGTGGGTAGGAGGCTGAGAAAGACAAAAATTCCCTTAATTGATATAGGCTAAATTATTAACAATGTCTTTTAAAATTCTGGTCCTTAAGCTTGGTTTCTCCCTTCAACCTACTGAATTAGAGAAATGGTATAGAGAGAAAGGGAAAGAAAAGGAAAACACTAAATATGAACTTCAAGTTACTTTATTTTTTTTTTTCTAGAAGTTACTTTATTCTTATACACAGCACAGAATATCTACCATTGTCTAGAGGAGTAAAGATGAGGTCATAAATGAGGTCATCACATATCTCTGACTGTAAAACTGGCCGATATGCCAGTACTGCCACGCTCAGCTCAGTGTCACTGCTGCCATCCTGGAGTACCCTCAGACACTCTGTAGTGGCAGTATTAGCAACATGGGCAGGGGAGGGTGGGAAAGCAAGTGCCTGCCTTGCTCCTTCTCATATTTCTTACATATGGAATCCAAAAATACAATGTCTCTGACTTTTTCATCCAAGAGGCTTCAATGTTTTACTTTTGTTCTAGATCCTGTTAGACCTTTTTCCTACGTGATTATCATATATAATTGTTTCAGTTCATTAGCAAACATGTATTAGATCTCCTTAAGTTAAATTTAAATCCCAGTGGTGGCTATAGGTCTGTTCCAAATATCAAAAACATTCAGGGTGCCCAGGTCGCTCACTAGGTTAAGTGTCAGACTTTTGATTTCAGCTCAAGTCTTAATCTCAGGTCATGAGTTCCAGCCCCACGTTGGGCTCCACACCCAAGTAAACAGAAAAATACCAATACCAGTCTTACTCCAGACTCACCTTTTTGATGATTTAGGGCAAATGGCTGAAAATTTTTAGCATATTGTAATGCCTCTCGCTGATTTGTAGTTCCACCCATTAATAAGCTAATAAAATAAAGTCTGTGTAGTTTAAATTCCAAGGAGCTGTTTTGGGCTATGAGC